>NW_013670708.1:4781-8508 GCF_000517525.1 Limulus polyphemus | reverse complement strand
ATGGCTATGTATGAACAAGAGAGGTCTCTGACCTGGCCATTTAGCCTATTAGGTAGAGATGGCTATGTATGAACAAGAGAGGTCTCTGACCTGGCCATTTAGCCCATTAATTAGAGATGGCTATGTGTGAACAAGAGAGGTCTCTGACCTGGACAATTAGCCTATTAGGTAGAGATGGCTATGTGTGAACAAGAGAGGTCTCTGACCTGGACAATTAGCCCATTAATTAGAGATGGCTATGTGTGAACAAGAGAGGTCTCTGACCTGGACAATTATCCCACCGTATATATATTAAATTATCGTTCAGATGAACAAACAAACTTTTAGTAACACCACATACACATACAGTAAGTATATAGTATGACCTATTTCCTTCTACAGTCGTACCTCTTCTTAAACAACGACCTAACCTTCAACAATCGTACCTGTTCTTAAACAACGACCTGACCTTCTACAGTCGTACCTGTTCTTAAACAACGACCTGACCTTCTACAGTCGTACCTGTACTTAAACAACGCCCTGACTATCAACAATCGTACCTGTTCTTAAACAACGACCTGACCTTCTACAGTAGTACCTGTTCTTAAACAACGACCTGACCTTCAACAATCGTACCTGTTCTGAAACAACGACCTGACCTTTTACAGTCGTGCCTGGAGTCATTTCAACCTTTGATTACAGCTCTTGAGCAGCTGAGTGACGTAACGACGTTTTCCGGATATCAACACGTAATTGAACTGCATCAGGAAGATATACAGATGATGGACGGAACGGATGATACATTCACATTAACTACAACTGTCAAACTCAAGAATATTATTTCATCACGCTTCACCTTCGACACGTTATATTCCATGAACGATTCGTCTCGATTAAATCCTTACGTAATTGTGACGTCATTTCTTCACTCGCCTGTACAGGATCCGCTTCATATCAGATGATAAGAACTTTATATACGTGTCGTATTTATCATATCTTCTGTCAGGTAGTGTTTAACAAAGTATAGCTTAGGTTTCCTTATATTTTCACCGGAAATTAGGCCAAAGGAATTTTCCCTTGTTCTACATGTAGACCATTTATTGATCGAACGACTTGTTTGTTTGTAGTTAAGCGCAAAGCCACGCAAAGGGCTATCTGTGCTCTGCCCACCACGGATATCGAAACCCGGATTCTAGCGTTGTAAGTACGCAGACAATACGGCTGTGCCACTGATTAAGTGAGCTCCTGAACTAGTACGCGCTGTGCTGAAAGATACATCCACCCATCAAAGTACCCGAAATGTTTAGAGAACGTACAGTTATTCTGAAGCCGATACATACACCCGAATACTAACCGAAACGTTTACAAAACTAAAGGTGTTTAGAAGCCGACATACAAACACCCCATAAAACGCTCTTAACAGTTTTTCTTCAAACCTTAAAAATCTCCCTCTCTCTCAAGGTGATACCTTATGATAAAATTAGTAATTATCATGTAACAGCTATCACGACTTTTTTGGAGTTTCATTTTTGTTGTAAGTATAAAGTATTCAAGCCCACTCAATCTTGATATACAGAGAATATACAGGTTAACGTGTTTTTCCTTGAAATATACCGTCGATAAATGATTAACCTTTCACTAGAAATACTGTAATTCGAGTTTCACGAACTTTTATTGTTCGTATTAAGTTTCGCCATTTTTGGTTTGTTTTGAATTTCGTGCAAAGCCACACGAGGGCTATCTGCGCTAGCCGTCCCTAATTTAGCGGTAACAGACTGACTAGAAGGAATGCAGCTGGAAAACAACACCCACCGCCAATTAGTGGGATTGACCGTCACCTTATAACGCCTCCATGGCAGAAAGGTCGAGCATGTACGGTGACTTGAAATCAAAGTAGGGATTTGAAGCTGGGGAAAATAACGTAGACATTATTTCCAGCCGTGTTTAGTTACTTTTCTTAGAGTCTCTAGTAGTAGTCTTGAAAATATAAATTTTGCATTTTGATTCACCTTTGTACTTTTTTGACGATCCTTATTCCTACTTTTTAAATTAACAATTTTATTAGTTTTGTTTCTTATTCTATTTTTGGAGGATAAATTTCAAGCTACATACGTGATTATTTGTTCAGTTGAATGTTACATGTTTTTCAACGGTTTATTGATGCATTGGATTTTTTCAATCCAACCACCACACTGAACTTTTTCATAATTGATATTTATTTTGACCCGTGTTTATTCTTTGTTGTAGTTACATACCAGTACACGTGTTTATTCTTTGTTGTACTGTATTGGTATGTAACTACATCAAACAAAATGTAAAGTTGTTCTCAGAGAACCCTCTTGAAGGTAAAGATTGTATCATCTCAGACTTAATGACCAACTTCCATCAATGTCACAGTGTAATGTAACATAAAACGAGCAGCAACAAAGCAATCTCATCAGAACAGAATAATTTTTCTTTTAAGATAATATAACATAGATTAATGGAACGTAAACATACTCGATAACATGCTTACCTTGTTGGGTTTACATGACACATATGTATATTCTTATAGAGCCTGCTGTGCACAAGTGTTTGCTAGAATAAGACGAGACAAATAATGCATGCAAAATAGACAAAAGCGACACAGTTAGCACAAGTCACCAAGTATCGACAACATTTACAACCGCTACTTTAACACCAATTACTTAAAAACAGCAATAGTGTGTGAAATAGTGCTATATGCAGTGGTAATAAATTTTGAATAGACACTCACGATTTCACCTAAGCGTAAGAAACAGTAGAAAGAATCACCACCGTCGTTTGCGTAAAGAAATCTACTATGGTAATTATCAAGTGTTAAAAACTTGCTGTAATATAGTTGCGGAAACCCACGTAGAGACAGCAAACTCGAGTAACGATGAACAATAGCGACTCTATTAACGATATGCAATAGCAAAATCGAGAACCTTTCACATGGCAGTTTCTAATTAATGCGCTAGAAAATGCATGAGTTGTGGTTTCAAACTAACGCGCATGCTAGGAAAACACTGGATTTTTTGATGGCGGAAAATGGCACGACAAAATTAAGGAGATTGAATTTAAAAGTACTTTCTCAGTTTTTGCTAAATTCTTGTGTGATCCAACACTACAGAAGATATTATTTGCAATAATGTTATAGTGAAGTCATAATAGGGATTTGTAGCTTGTGAAAACATAACATATTATATATTCGGTGATAAAATAAAAATCAAGTCGAGAACAACAACAAAATTTTATAAACGAAAACCTCTCGCCGAGCATTGGCTATTATATTATTTCCCTGTCAATATTCCCATCTTCATTAAAAGGCGTAAGCTTAATGACAACAATCAAATATCTTTTCTTGAATTATGAATACCACGAATGGATTGAAATATTTAATTAAACTATCTCAAAATAAACCTTCATTTTGGTGCAATATTGAAATTAGCTTGAATTCTTCATAACCTCTGAATAGTAGTCTAGTTATATATAAATATACTTGTCAAGTTAACAGACTGTTTGTAGAGTGCTCTTTGATCAAAAAGCACGGACACTGTGAATCTTAATGAAGAAAACCTTAGATTAGATGATGTGTTAGTAAATTCAATATATACTGTACGAAATGTGAGATGAGCCATCCAGGATCGTAATCCGGACTGATTATCGTGTGAGATCAGATGTAAAGCCGTGTTCTTCAGGTAGTGGCAAGCCTTGTTCCTCATTAACTTATATATATATATATATA
>NW_013670708.1:0-3781 GCF_000517525.1 Limulus polyphemus | reverse complement strand
AACTTATATATATATATATATATATATCATCAGTTATGTAATTTGTGTTATTAATGTGTGTTTTTGTCGTGTACTTTTCATATGATGTTACATATTATGCATCATGCTATTATTGCAATAAATAACCAACTTAAAAATGTCTTTTGTTCTATTACTTTACATTGTGTTTGGATATAAAAAAATGTGTGACTTTGTTCCTGTGACTCCCAGCCAAAATTGTGACATTTTTTTTTCCTGTGACTGTATTTCTGGCCACCAAAGTAACACTATTTTAATTTCAATGACGAGGAACCTACTTTGAGACTAATAATGGCTGGAGACGGCTTGAATGGGTAATGAAGAAAAACTTTAATATAAGTTTAACATAACAGCAAATGTACACCGTTCCGACAAGGTTTTGTCATCATCAGGTACCATCAGTTAGGGAAAAAAACTGATTTTTATCGAACTATAATTAACTAGTTTCCAGTTAACAGTTGTAGTCGTACGAGCGGAAGTTAAGAAAAAACTGATTTTATCGAACTATAATTAACTAGTTTCCAGTTAACAGTTGTAGTTGTACGAGCGGAAGTTAAGAGAAAACTGATTTTATCGAACTATAATTAACTAGTTTCCAGTTAACAGTTGTAGTCGTACGAGCGGAAGTTAAGAGAAAACTGATTTTATCGAACTATGTTTTAATGAACTAAAGAACTTAGTAATTTAATAGATTCTAGCGTCTTTTAGTTCCCATAATTCTAAAGGTTTTCGTATATTTTAAAATGAGGATATTTGTTTTAATATTTTATCCTGAACCACAATAGTGATTCATAATAGAGACCGCACAGGTATGTGCTCAAAAACTCGAATAGAACACTGGGGCAAAAAACACTTTAATAAGCAGACTTATTCTTGAAACAACACTAAAAACGTCCCTTTTCGGTAGTTAGACCATCCAGACATTGATAATAAGCAAAATAAGTGATTTCATGATTGTAAACAAAATCAAAATTTGCCCATTTGTTCATATTATTATTAACATTGTTGTTCCAAAAGCCTACAGCAAAATCGGCTGGGTATTTTGCACTAAAACCTAGACAGATATACTATACGGAACGCTACGAATGTCCATGACCTATTTAAAAGTTGATGTACGTGGTTATAAATATATATGTTGTTCTGAGAAGCCGCTTTTGTACTCGACGCGTGTTTACACGAAACCTTAGGCACAAAGGGCCCGGCATGGCCAGGTGGTTAGGGCGCTCGACTCGCAATCTGCAGGTCTCGGGTTCGAATCCCCGTCACACCAAACATGCTTGCCCTTTCAGCCGTGGGGGCGTTATAATGTGACGTTCAATCCCACTATTCGTTAGTAAAAGAGTAGCCCAAGAATTGTCGGTGGGTGGTGATGACTAGCTGCCTTCCCTCTAGTTTTACACTGCTAAATTAGGGACGGCTAGCGCAGATAGCCCTCGTGTAGCTTTGCGCGAAATTCAAAACAAACAAACAAGCTTCCGGACTGAAGTTCTGTGGTTTGAGACAAGATGGCGCTGAACACACTCCATACTTTTAGCTATGACCTCGTTATAAAAGTGGCATCCATCCCTGAAATAAGTTTTAGAAAGCCCTTGTGGCGGCGGGTGTTACTGGCTGGCTGCCTTCTCATCAGCAACTAGTTCAAAGTTGGACAATTTAAAATTCGTAATTCCGCGAAAAAAATGTTAGCCTATAGATTTTTTTCTTCTTAGCTGACGAAGGCAGTTGGCCAACAAAAACTAATCTGTTTATTAGAAACCCACTAACGTATAACCTAAAGTGAAATATTGCATACCGCTTTAATGTTTCGATATTAACCGAGAGGGTGTGGCTCAGTTGTTAGCGTGACCAGAATGTCAATAGAGTTCGTGGTTCGTTCCCACTAATCGATCACACAAACAAGGGTAGATGAAGATTTGGCGGAAGGTGCTATTGACTAGCTGCCTCCCTTCTAGAATACCAGTTCAAAAATAGAGGCGTTTATCCGCGGATATAACCTTTGTGCAGCTATGCGCGAAAATTCTAGAATGAAATCGTAAAATGTAGACTACCGTAAACAGGTCTCTCCTCGAGCGGATATATGTATCAACCACGTGAAGTAGAACTCGCGCTGCGAAGTTTACAACAAGCCTAAAGTTGAACTTAATTGCCGTTAATACTCTAGTTCTTTGTAAATATCAATCATGTTGTCTAACGGAAGTACGTGTGATAACTCAGATGAAGATTGGGCAGAAACCAATACAGTTTCGTATTGAAAATGCAGAAAAAGGATCGCAAGAGATAGGTGTACTTTTAACTGAATTAAGTTGAACGTGTCATATTTTCTACTTAAAAAGGAACTTTTTTATCGGACATGTGTCACTTTTAAGCCGCGGCATAGCGGCTGATAGAACGGTTCTGAGTTTGTTTGTTTTTTCAAGTACAAATTTCTAACTCATATCTCCGTCATCTCTTGACCGATTTAAGATTTAATTACAGTTTTGGGCTCAGGAGGTCAAACCCTTTCGATTGGTGTATTTGACCACACTCAAGGTCTCATAGATTAATTTACTCTAATCCTACCTAAAAGAATTTCAATTTGAGGGTAGGCTGGTAAAGATCCTGATGAGTAATAAAATCGAATTGAGTATACGAGCGCCCCCACGCTTGGTATTGCTGGCGTACAAAAATATAGCTAATAAAATGCAAAAAAAAAAAATGTCTCATACATTAGCTTACTCTAATCCTGCCTAAAAGAATTTCAAGTGCCGCGGCTATTGAGGATTCCCTCTTATTTTATGATTTCATCATTGGAAGAACATTTTAGTTAAATGATCATATATTTCTAATTATTAGTCAACAAGTGGCGCCACCTAGCGTCTTCCAATTTATTTCAATTATATTATCGGATCGAGAGATAACTAGATAACTATGTTGAATCACCGGTCAACGCCTAGAAAACATAAATTCATTAAATCACGTGGCCTTAATTTTTAACCTTTAACCTCCGAAGCCATGTTTACTCTTATTCTACACTAAGAAATATGTTGTTGATTGTATGGTCACCACACGGACAAATAAACAGACACTCTACTTACTCCCCTCAGTAACATTATAGTATGTACGAGATGCTTTACGACGTTCAGTTGATAATTAATCTAAGTGGTCGTGCTTATATTGCTTGTTTGTAATTCATGTCACGTTATACCAAGAACACGAAGTATGTAAGATTTTAATTAACTTTGCTGTTATAATGTTGGATCAAAGTTGTTGTTGTTTTAATAAAAGTCACGTATTTCATTAAAGAACCAGGACTGTAATCTTGAAAAGTTTCATCACTGGACGGGATTATTCTCTAGAACCAGCAACACGTGTACTATGGACGGGATTATTTCTTAGAACCAGCAACACACATGTACTATGGACGGGATTATCTCTTAGAACCAGCAACACGTGTACTATGGACGGGATTATTCCCTTGAACCAGAAACACGTGTACTATGGATGGGATTATTTCTTAGAACCAGCAACACGTGTACTATGGACGGGATTATTTCTTAGAACCAGAAACACGTGTACTATGGACGGGATTATTCTCTAGAACCAGCAACACGTGTACTATGGACGGGATTATTCTCTAGAACCAGAAACACGTGTACTATGGAGGGGATTATTCTCTAGAACCAGAAACACGTGTACTATGGACGGGATTATTCTCTAGAACCAGAAACACGTGTACTATGGACGGGATTATTCTCTAGAACCAGAAACACGTGTACTATGGACG
>NW_013670707.1:47308-71826 GCF_000517525.1 Limulus polyphemus | reverse complement strand
CTATTAGCGATTAGCGGTTTGTATGTCAGTGATGATATTATTGGTTTCTAGGTAGAATAGAAGTCTATTAGCGATTAGTAGATTGTATGTCAGTGATGATATTGTTGGTTTCTAGGTAGGTAGAAGTCTATTAGCGATTAGCGGTTTGTATGTCAGTGATGATATTGTTGGTTTCTAGGTAGAATAGAAGTCTATTAGCGATTAGCGGTTTGTATGTCAGTGATGATATTGTTGGTTTCTAGGTAGAATAGAAGTATATTAACGATTATTCTTTCCACTAATTAACCTGTAGAGTTTAGAAGACTTAGTGGTCTTGAGTTGGCTGGATTTTGTAGATCAGTGGTTGATTTTGGGATAACAATAATGATTACAGATTTCCAGTGTTTAGGGAAGTATCCTGTTTTCAGTGATAGATTATACAAAGTGGTCAGATATGTTAAGTACTTGTACTATGTTTCTAATAGAGTCCTCGCCTGGGGCGGTGTTTTTTTTTTGGCTTTTTTAATGTGCATTGTAATTTCAGCACACGTGATCGGACGTGTTATATAATTATGTGAGGGGGTTCGAATTGTTATCGGGGTCTTGTGCTATATGGAATCTTGGTTTGAATATGTCATCATTATTGAGGATAAAGTTGTTGACTGTGTTTTGGTGCTCTTGATCAAATGAAGGAAGGTTTGGGGTTTTGAATACTGATGTGAAATACTCTAGATCGGCTTTGGTCAGATCTGTTGAGGAATTATTGTACTTTATTTTGGTGTTGTTTGCTGGTGAAGGAGGGTTACAGATTAATTTGACTTTCTTCCAGAAAGTGGCCGGATCATTTTTACTTTTATCTATAGCATGGCAGAAGTTATGTCAATTGGCATCGACTTGTTGTTTGAGATTTAATGATTATATTTTCTTGATTAATAAGTGTTTTAATTTGTGTGAATGAATTGGCGCCTGAGACGTCTTCTCTCCTTTATGTGTGTGAATGAATTGGCGCCTGAGACGTCTTCTCTCCTTTATGTGTGTGTGAATGAATTGGTGCCTGAGACGTATTCTTTCCTTTATGTGAGAATATATTTCAGGTGTTAGTTTCCATTATATTAAATTGTTGGTGAATGTCTTAATCGGGACATGTTGAGACCAATTTCAATAGGGGACGAATTAAGGTATGTTCTGAACATATCCCAGTTAGTTTGTGAGAAGTCATAGACTACTGAAGTCAATGTTCCCGGTGTGTTGGAACAGTGTGAAATGGGATGCTTTACACGTATTGTTTGGTTGTGGAATTGGCCTGACTATTCAAAAATTGCTTCCTACAGTAATGTGTTTTTGTGGCACATTCAGCTTTGTTTGCTACATTTTATTATTTTTCCTTGTGACCCCATCAGAGCTTGCCATGACCCCAGGTTTGGGAAACGAGAGCTTCTACAGTGGTGCACGTTTTAGCTTTGCTTTGATTATAAAGATCTGTTAGCTTTGATAAAAGTAAACAACAACAAAAAGAAACAACTGTTGTTGATTTAGCTAAGTAGCACTCAGTTTACTTGCCAAGGTTTATTTAAGATACACTGCCACGAGTGATTAATTTCTTACTTCTTAGAGTACAAACTGACTGAATAATTTTAAAATATCAAATTAACTATGTGTTTTGCTGCTTTGATTATTTTATAGCATGGCAAGTTTGGATGATGTTTGAGATGAATACAGTAATACCTGGTTCCTGGATTAAGGTAGGTGTTATTAAAGTAACTTGAAGTTAAGCATCAACCGATTTAAAGAGTTAAACTCTAGTGTAAAATAAGTTTTGAATGTTACTGGTGTTGAACACCAAAGTTGATGAAATAAATCACTGTAATTCGTACAAGTTATATATAAAATCATAAAAAACTGTCATGTAGTAACAAGTTAATAGAGTTAAAGTTAAGGGTTAATTGTTTAACTTTAGATTAAAATTATGAAACATTTCCCAAGTGTTACTTGATTTTTTATCGAATCAAATAACTATATTTTTACACCACACTAATGAGCATTGTTTACTAACAGAAATAGCTATACTTATTACTGTAGTATAACTTAGATTACCTTACAAGAATGCTACATGAGAGGATCTGGTTTGTTTAGGTGATGTATGTTATTTCAGTGATATTTCTCAGGTCACCAGAATGTATTTTGGATTATTTGGGACTGTGTATTGAAAGCTTAAAAGCTATTAACATGATCTGTAAACTTGCACTAAGAAAAACTAATGTTGTAGTACCAACTATCTTGAACGCAAAATAAACATTAAAGATGAGTATCAAGCAGAAGTGCTTTCTGGAGCTGAGACTATCAGAGCACCTGACCTAAAGTCTGCTTAGAAAATATGAGAAGGTCACTAATTAATAATCCCCAGCATACTTGAAAGACACATAACCAGGCAATATTTCATATGAAGTAGTCCCAAAGGAAAGGCCTGGCATTGGCCAGGTGGTTATGGCACTCGACTCCCAGCCTGTGTAGCAGGTTCAAATCTCTGTCCTACCAAACGTGCTTTCCCTTTCAGCCATCGGGGCATTATAATGTGATGGTTGACCCCACTATTCATTGGTAAAAGAGTAGCCCAAGAGTTGGCAGTGGGTGGTGATGCTAGCTGTCTTCCCTCTAGTCTTCCACTGTTAAATTAGGGATGGCTAGCTCAGGTAGCCCTCATGTAGCTTTGCACGAAATTCAAACCAAACTAAATCCAAGGGAAAAATGAAGATTCTCCATGAGGGATGAAGTTGTAAAACATTAATAATTTTTAAATTTTTTCAATAAACAGAAATACCCCTAAATCTCAAATGAAATGAAAATGTTATTACAATAGTCTGACAGTCTTTGTGCAGTTGCAGTATTGCATAAGTTTGTACAATAATTTAGTCAAGCCATTGGCTTTGTCAGAGTTCTCAAGATAGTAACCATTAAAAACAATTACTGAAACTGATTGTTATTTGAAAATAACCTGCTTTTATATTTCACAGACCTTGTGAATGGAATACATGTGCTCATCCAAACAGGCAACTCCATCATATTGATTTTGTTATGTTCATTGCTTCCATAGATTTTTGAATATTTTAGAACCTGGTGTTATAAATTCAATAGGACTCTGAAGACCAACAAAAAATGAGATTGTGATTAGCAAAAATTTGGAAAAACCCGAGATCCATAGATTTTGAATATTTTAGAACCTGGTGTTATAAATTCAATAGGACTATGAAGACCAACAAAAAATGAGATTGTGATTAGCAAAAATGTGGAAAAACCCGAGCTCCATAGATTTTGAATATTTTAGAACCTGGTGTTATAAATTCAATAGGACTCTGAAGACCAACAAAAAATGAGATTGTGATTAGCAAAAATGTGGAAAAACCTGAGATCCATAGATTTTGAATATTTTAGTACCTGGTGTTATAAATTCAATAGGACTATGAAGACCTACAAGAAAGGAGGTTGTGATTAGCAAAAATTTGGAAAACCCTGAGTTAGGGAAACTCCAGATGTGTCAAAGGTAGGAACGTGGGAGCCTTGATTTCTTTTATTCAAGTTGAGTTTAAGCCTTTATTTTAGACTAGTAATATATAGAATACTGATAATTTCAAGATAGAGCCACATAAACATGGCCCAAAATTACAAGTTCTCACAAAGCCTTGCTTAAATCATATTAATTGCCAATGAAATGAGACTCAAATCAACCAGCTTGGTTGCACAGAGGTCAACCATTAAGATAAGTGGAGGTATATAATACAATTTTCATAAAGGAAGATCAGAAGGAAGATAACACAGTGTACAACTAACTTGAACAAAAGGATGATTAAACTCCAAATGATATTTTGTTCCTTGTAGGAACAACAAAGATAGAAGATACTGTGTATATCAGTGATTAGATGATAGCTCAGTGGTAAACAATGTTAAGGTATATGAATGAAAGCTGAAGGACTGTCCAGAAATCTCAGTCAGTTCCAAAGACACGTATGGAAACTGATGGACATTCACAATAAATCAAATTAATAGCAGCAACAGTAAGAGGTACTTTCTGAGCCGGAAAGTTTCAAACACTTGTTAAAACTAAATCTCTTTTTATGGAAACATGCTTTTTATTTGTATTTTGTTGACTATAAGTTTCAGTAAATCACTATATCGTAAAACTGTTCTATTTGTTCTTTTTTTGCATTTTGCTGATTGAAAAAAACCCCACTATTCCAGCAGAAGAATGTATATTTCACATGACAACTTCAACTTAACAAGACAGATGACAAAACAAAGTTTATGTACAAAATCCTACAACATACAACACTTTTCTCAGTTATAATCACACTATTACAAACATAACCACCAATATTTATGTATTCAGAACATAACATGAAAAGATGTACATACACTTTTCTAGAATTGAACTATAAAACAAAATATGTTTGCAGCAAGCACAAGAAAGGAGCTCTCTAATATTATACTAACATCTAACTTCTACTTCAAAAATATCCACAAGAAAGTAAACAATTTGTTGAGGAACAAGGCAAGTCAATAGTAATCTTACTTTATCATTTAATTGAGAACACAATTATTTCAATTTTATGATAACAAGAACTGACGAGTATTCAGGTCCTTTCAAAAGTTCTCTCAAATCGTCATGTAAACCCTTCTAAATCTGAGAAAAACTAAAGTAATTAAAGAAACAAATAATTTATTCCTAAATGATCAAATATTTTATATTACATATATTTTGAGAAAAGAATACACCATCTTATTGGATCAAAGATGTTTCTATGGTAAAACTTTTCTGCATAAAGCTGTATGGTTTTAATGAAAACATACACTAATGATAAGATACTAGTAAAAATAAAGAGTTAACTTAAAATGATTTTTTTTACATGAAAATTTTACCTTCTTTATTTTATTGCCAGCTTTTAGCTATTTTAGGGTTAGGCTTTTTGGAAACCATGCATAAAACTTGGCATCTACCTCTAAGTAAAAAAAACGAAAAACTGTTTAAATAATTATAAGTATTCTCCTCTTTTGAAAAATGACATCAAATCTGATTTGTTGAAGTAATCTGATTTTTACAGATAGTTTACAACTATCGTATGTACACGCTAATACAGCCTGATCTGTTGCACATTAATTTTGTCTTAACATTAAATTTACTGCCTTTGTTTAAAATTAGCAGCCCATGACTATCATTCAACTGAAATTTGCAAGCTCGTGGCTTCTTCCTACTCAGATTCTATTATTAGTGCTGATGCATTTTTTTTTTTTTAACAGCATAAGAATAAAGGTGTCTAATAGAAATTCTGCTAATTTCAAAAATTGTAACAATTTGAACACACATTGAATTATTACAACTCAGTACAAATTTTAGAACATATTACAATCTAGCTGCAAGGTATTATTCACAGTATTGAACAAAAGTATGTAATTTATTTCACTGTTTGTGAATGTGATTTGATTCTTGGGGACTTCAGGCTGCTTTATATATATAATTGTTTCGAAATGAACAATCAGATTCTGGAAGTCAAGTAAATCTTTTGATTCATTAATTGTACCAAATAAACTGACATTAATCTCAATAATCACAACATATCACGTTTTCTTTACTACAATTAAACAATAAGAATAAACACAGTTATTTTCAAGTGTTTCAATAATGTAAGTGACTATTTTTAATTTTCAGCAACTGTCAGGGGCCACTTTTGTGGCCCAAGATGCAACACCACGTTGAGTATCCACTTGAAGAAAAAAAACATTGTCTAAAAACACACAGAGCAAGTTCATACTTGTGAAGATGACTTATATGTTGACTTTTAGTCAACCACACACTAGCACAGATATAAAGCTTGTGATGATTTGTTTTAAAACCTTGGCAGCAGCTACATTCCTTGTAGTTGATGTTTTATTTAAGTTGTAGTTAACTTTCTTCTCTCTTCCTCCGACAAATCCAATCCACTCTTTAGTGTTCGCCTCACTATAATAACAGATAAAGGTTACCAATAATAGCAAGTAAAAGAATAGCATCATGTTTATAAAATATGCCTTACAGGTTGTCACAAGGTTTGAGTATTAACTGTACAGTTCTTGATCCTTTAAACTCAAACTTAATTATATTAAAAAAAAAATTAATACTATAAATAAACAACCTTATAACACCAAATTGTTATTTTTATTTAATTAGACACTCAAATTTACAATACAAAGCTTCAACTGTCAGTTTTGGTTTGTGTTTTAGTGAACGCTCCTAGAGAAACTGTAAAATGAAACGTTGAGTGTGTGATTAAATAAAAACAACAATTTGGTGTGATAAAGTCATTTATTTCTAGTATTAATATGTCTTCTATACACCAATATGTACTACAGAAATTAAATAAAGCAAAAATTGTTAAACGTTTAAAGATAAAATAAAAATAATTCTATTCACTAACAATATTTATTATTTTAAACAAGACTTTTGCCCACAAAAAGTCAGAAAATAATAATGAAAAAATATAAGCTAGTTTTACTAAAGTACCCTCTGTAGTAAAGAGTTGAGTATGTTCTAATAAACTTTTGTAGCTTCACTATGTTGTTACAGTTCATGTCACCATGTCTAGTCATGCTCTGATGGCCATGCATCTTGACAATAGCCCTGCAACACAGTTTCCATTGAAAAGGCTCTGTCTTAAGGCTGTCACGTCCAAAGCACACCCTTTTCCTTGCAGCCTTACCATATTCCATCTAGTTTATGAGAACAACAGTTTCCTACTGGCTGTTTCAACAGTCCAATTACATAAAAATTCATAGGTGTTGCATCCAATGACTTAATTAGTATGTCTTCATATGGAATAGCATGAATGCCTGTTTCATTCTCCTGCTATTAACGTTATGCAAAAGTTTAATGGGAGGTATGACAGGAAGCCTTATCTCAGTGAACCCAAATCCTATTGTTCTGATTTATACATAAAGCTGCTATTGCTGTGTGGTGTAAAGAGTCCAAAACATTGATCTGACAGTAAGCAGAGTTCACATTGACCTTGGAATCTATCTTCTTATCCCTAACTTGCTCCCGGAGCCGTATCCAGCAATAATCATGAATACCTTCAAAAAAGTTTCACTACGTGCCATGCACCACTTTTAAAAATTTTTTACTCATTGATTGGTAGAGATGGTACAAAACTTGTCATAGTTGAGGAGTATTAATAAGGTTTTTATATAGTTGAAATCATTTTCATCAGTACGCTTAGGCCAATTTCTTTAACCTGAGGTTAATCTGCTTTAACTTATGACCATGTCTAATTCATCAGTATTTGGCAAGTTTATCAGAGTGTTGTAGTTTTATGATATGCAGGCATACCATGAATGTTCTACTTTTCTATTTTAAATATAGTGTTTTTTTTGGAAATAGTAAGTTATTCTGGTATATGCACACTTTTCACAAAAAATGTGGTCAAGAAAATCATTAGGTTGCTGTTGCTCTAGCTATCTATTGTTCTGTGTCATTCTTTTGAGATAACACCTGGTTTGTCCATGAGAAGAAAGAGATGTAAAGTGTATGTAAGTAGACAGTCATTCTCTTCAAGGATCAGTCACGTGACACCTCAAGGTTACAACCTCCTTTAGCTTTCTAATGGGAATAACCAGTCACAGGGGTAATGCTAATTACTTTTGGTAAGTCTGACATTACTAATTTTCTTAAGTAACACAAAGATAAGACATTCTAGTAGAAGTTTTCACTGAGTGCAGTTTGGAAATAAGCCTAATTGAAAAATCTAGTTGTCCACTAAAAACAACTGTCTTCCATGCTAAAGCAAGCACAAACTGCGCTTCTATTTGAATAAAGATTGTCTCATTGTTTCTTACACACTTTTTGTCCAGCCTCTTTATTTGTCTCTCAGAAACTCAGTTCCTTGGATAATTCAGAATTACTACATTATAAATATCTTAGTTAAATATTCTGCAAACCCATCTTGTCACTTTAATGGAAATTAGTTCGACCTGAGAGTACCATAGTTATAGCCTACATTGGATGTTTGATTTACAGACTGACAGAGTCTTGTCAAACAGTTATCTTTTTGTCAATAACTACTTTGTTGAAATGTACCTCATTTTATGAAATCAAGTTTAACAGCAAAATGCTGTTGTATACAAATTCCTTGTATTATTAAAAGAAAATTTACACTATGTTGTTCACTTAAATTGGTTTATCATTTATGTGGTGGTGGTTGTTTTTTTTAGCATAAAGCAACGTAATTGGCTATATGTGCTTTGTTCACCACAAGAAATTGAACCTCATTGTTCTATTTTATCATACGTTTGGTTTGCTGTTTGTAACACAGTCCTTCCTTTTGAAGTAAATATTAATTAAACTGTTTTATGATCTTTCTTCATCAGGCCCTTGATGAAGAACGGTCCACCTTTCAAAAATACTTGGATTATGAGATTTTGTGTAAATTATGTTATTACGCCTTCAACATGGAAGAGTGAATCACATTTGATTAAAATCTGGTCATTATTAGTCTTACTAATGCTGTTACTGGGCATACAATATTGGAAGATTTCTTATTCTGCTAGTTCAATTTCACTACACAGACATCAGTTGCTGAAAAGTGATTTGCTAGCAAGTTAACTTCTATATCTCATCTGGTAGATTAATCAAGCAAACTTGAGGTCACAAGTTCAAATCTTGCATGTGGAAAACTGGATTACAAGAATGTTTCACTATTTCAATATTTTCTATTCACTGACATTAAACTAAGGAGCAAAAATCATATCATAAAATTAGCTTTAGTCACCCTAGGTTTCCACAGAACCAGTGTTTGAGACAATGTGAATGTTTAAATATCAAAAAGTTATTAAACCAAGCAGTACACCTGCCTAAAGTTAAGTACGGTGTGACTAAATCTCACATACTTATTCATATTAAGTTTTAAGTATTTAAGGTATTTCCATGCATTTACAATTTAAAAACTGACATAAAAATAGACCCCATCAGAGCTTAAGAAAGTATTTCAACCATCATATTACTGATTTGTTTACATACAGTTCACTACCAGGGAGTCAAGAAATTACATCATATTGAGTCATTTTATATTATTGGCTGTACAACACTCAGTGTAAAGAAATGGTCACAACAATTAGGTGAAATCAGATATCCTGGTACTAATTAGTGGGATATTAGCAAAAATATTTAAAGTATTTCTGGTTACGTTTGTTATTAAGGATCCTGTAATTAAAAAAAAGTCATGGATCCAAAAGCAATTTGGTGCATAAATGATTTTGAAAAATGTATCTCATGGAGAGATGAACTCATTGGTAATTCTAGGATAAACAACATATTCTACAATCTAAATGTTTTAAAGGTTTTATAGTTTTACCACACAAAGACAATAAAAAGCTTGGGTTACTTGTTGTTCACTCTATTTTACAATGGCCAGCAAATGGTTAGAATATTAGTATTTTTGGTCAAGGTTACAAATATAGCTTAAACTAATAAGCTGACAGAAAAACTACATTTTATAAATCAGAGCAATAAAGATACTGCCACAATGAACTACTTTAGAAAATCTTTATAGAATGCTTACAAGATTTTCTGTCACCATATCTTGCCTTCTTCCTAACCCGAGGTTCACTGCGTGATGGCTGAGTGGTAGCAGTTTTAACCAGACTTTCAATAATTTCATCATTTGTGTCTGTCAGGTTTTCATCACGTGTGGGAGTGTTGTGTCGTCCTAAGCTGCCCCCTGGTCCTGAATAAACAAAAACTCAACTAGAAGAGTCATTTTTTATATAACATATAAATGTTATAATATACAAAAACTACACAAGAAACAGAGGAAAAACAACAACATATTTTAAGGTAGTAGGTTATCTTTCTCTTGTAAATATCAAGTTTCTCATTTTTAACAGGAATGATTCTCTTTATAGTTGTTCACATAAAAATGACAAGGTAAATATTTATAAAGCTTGGTAAATAACTTATAAAAAATGCTTTAACCTACACAACTGATTCATCTTCATTGACATTGTAAATAACTACAAAAAATATAACAGTTATTTAATAGCATTGTAAAATTTCTGCACAATGATGTAGGTTATCAAGTAGTAATTATACTATTTTATAATATTCTTTTTAAATAATTATACTATTTTATAATATCTTTTTAAATAATTATACTATTTTATAATATTCTTTTTAAATAATTATACTATTTTATAATAGTCTTTTTAAATAATTATACTATTTTATAATAGTCTTTCTAGATAATTATACTATTTTAAAGCATTCTTTTAAATTTATAGAGCATAAAAATTTCGTTCACAATTTGCTAATAACACTGTTCATCACTGATCCTTGTCAGTGAAAACAACGTCTAAATCAAAGGAATCGTTTACTATTATTATGGGTGAAAAACAAAATTACATAGTATGTTGACTTTACAGTAATAATTTAGACATATTGATGTGCTTTTACATCTTTTTTAAATCTAGCTACAAACATAACACATATTTAAAATCAGAGAATTGAACATAAAAACCTATCCTATGTGCAGTTTTCAAACAGAAAAAGAATGGGAAATAGAAAATCTTAAAAATTAGGCTGTATTCTGGTAATGTTAACCAGAAAAACAATATACAAATGTTTTTACTCACTATACTAAGACAATGTTTGATTATCTATGTATGTCAGAAAGTTTACTAGTAACACTGACATACCAGAATAACCTTTGGGTCGTCCTCTAACACCAGGTATGGTTCCCCATTTCTGTAACTTTTGATCCTCACTGTCAGTTCCGTTGCCAAGTAACTGACGAAGCTCATGATCGGCTTGTTGCTCTTTTGTTTTGAACTTTTCCATCTAAAAGAATTTAATGAATCTTTGACTTTTTATTTTCTCATACGAAGCTCCCTAATCAATCCTTTTTGAGACCAATAAGTAATCTTATTCTCTGTTTTAAAGTCCTAAGTTTACATCAAAATAATCATCTCGAAAATACTGAGATGAATTGTATTAATAGCTATATTATCCAATTGGAGACTTCACTATCCTAAATTAACAACTAGTCATACCTTTTCAAATCAAAGCTATGTTGAGTATATTTGTATTATATTAAAATTACTAATTCTGATTTTATAAATTTTTATCTTTCACATGACAGGGTATAAAAAACATCTTTGTTCATACTTCTTATGTGTACTTAATTATTTTTACTATTAAATATTTTAATAACAGTAAGTATTTTAAAAATAAACTTGATTAACATATCTGAATAAAATATAGATGTTTTCTGCCACGATCTATCTCAAGAAATGTTATCAGTTGTTTAATGTATTTATGCACTTACAGAAAATACGTTGCATCATTTCAATATGCTCAGATCTGTTTCATGTCATTTTTAATATTCTAGTAATTATATACAATCCTTCATGTTTACTAAATACAGAATTATTTCTAACAACAAAACTGCAAGTCCATGAACATACTGAATAATCCATAGATGACATGTATAAATGGAAAGTTCAAAGAGCTTTGTAAAGAACACTACAAAGTAAATATAGTGGAACTTCATTACCATATTCTAACTCCTAACACTAATAATACTATTTATTACCCTAGATTTTCATACGGTTCTCAGTACACCACCAAAAATATATACATTATGGAACTTGAAAGTGAAAGAGCAACAGCATACAAAAACATATACATTAAGTAATTCCAGACAAAACAATATTATCATGTTATGCTTTCTTAGCAGTCTGTGCAACTGCAGAACACACACTGAATTAACAAGTGATTGTATTTATAAGGCTACTTATAAGGCTGTCTTCATCAACATAACTAGAGATTAAATATATAGATAGCTCATGTAGTTTTACAATTTTGTTTTAACTCTTGCATGGATTAAACCTTTCAGTAACGAGTAACACTGATGTGTTTGAAATGAACATTTAAAACACTGAGGTGACCCACAACCAAAGCATTTATGTGGGGTTTCTTGTCAACAGTTTTATCTCATTAAATGTTCTCTACTTTAAATATAGGTAGTATAATGATTAAACTTTCTAAGACAGAAGAAGTTGAATATCAAATCAGTTAATTGAATATCATGTCACACATAAAAAATAAACAGTGGATTATTTTATTACAAAAAAAATAGATATGTAAAAATTTGTATTTAAAATCACACAACATTGTGTTTGATTCAAATAATGTACACTGTTCTTTGGTGTGCTTCATATCAAACAATTTCTCATTATTTACACAAACCAACTGTTGACAAAAACTATTACTGAACTTCAGATAACTCGTATAATCTCACATGTGAGTGCATGTATGTTAAGACTTATGAGCAAAGTTTGTTCTTTCATGTTTTTTTTTTATTTGATTCACGAGCTTTCAACCACAATTTCAGAAACATGCTTTAGGTTACTCGATAGATAAAAACACTTGAAGATGGTTGATTATGCTGTTACTAAAAGTTTGAGGATTAAAAAAAAATATTTTGACAAAATTAAATTTCCACGAGCACGAGTTCCTTTAAACCCCTTTAACCATCAGTCTTATGTTGCATTCACACCTTCTTCACATCTGGAATTCCAGGTACTGTGAAAATTAAATTCTAGTCTTGAGTAGGTATAAATGTGCCCTACTTTCTGACACTACACATTCCTGGAATACAGTAAAGTAAAATGAATCATAAATATTAAGAACTCAAATGTGACTAATCAAAGTTCTGAAGGCAATAGATAATACTTGGAAAAAAAAGGAAGTTATTCAGCATCAAATTTACATGCAGGAAAAGAAATACTCTGTTTAAAAATGGAGCAAAAAAAGCCTACAGAAAACAAATGGAAGAAAGTACATTAACAGTTTTACTGTGAGTACATTAACAGTTTCACTGTGAGTACATTAACAGTTTTACTGTGAGTACATTAACAGTTTTACTGTAGTTTGGTGGATTTATCAACAGTTACTTTTTTCAGAGTTCATCTACTTGATCTGAAGTTTATGTTAAGGGGAAAAATTTTAATTTCATATTTGTATTAAATCATCTAACCACTAGCCTGACTTTCTCATTTATTTATCACAAAGAAGTTTTAGAAAAAAGCACCTGTCTGATCCTAAAATGTACTTTTTTTCCCCTATCGCAGTTATTCTGTTCAAAAAATATTACTAATTAAAGTTTAATATGACCAGCTGCTAACCATAAAGTTAAATTAAACTGAAACAATGTCTTATAAAGAAAAGAGCTAACTAAAATATTTCATAAAATGTATAATAGCTAAAAACATGGAGAATACTAACATCTGTAATCATTTTGCCCCGAGTCTTATTCCTCTCTCTGTGATTAACTTTCTTCTGAATCTGTTGTAAAACTCTTTCTCTTGTTGTTCTATACTCTAAGGCAAACTCACTGATGATTTTACATACACTTTGGACTCTAGTATCACGTATGTTATGAATTGGGCATCCTAGGTATACCATCAAGCGATGAAACCTGAAAGATCCGAAACAATCACGGTCTTTTGATTCAACTCTACACTAAATAAATTTCATGTTAAACCTTACTAGTTTTGATAAAGAAATCAGTCGTATGTAAGAAAAATTGAAAAATGTTTCAAATTTATCTTGTGTTAATAATAGCTTTGGAAACTCAATTATTTAAAACATTATTTCAAAACCTCATCATTTATGTAAATCTCAAAATATGGGCTAATGAAATATGTAAACAAGTTTTTTTTATATGACCAATAATGTGTCCAAACAGTTATAAGTCAGTTTTAAAAGACAATGTGACCTAATCTATCTATTTACAAAACAAGACAGTCCAAATTTTGTTGTTACCAATCTAACTGTATTAACTTGTATACAGTTACAAACTCACACTGCTGTTTACATGTCATCATGGATTAAATTTGTAAAGGAAATTAAACAAAATATTACAGATTCTTGCTCCCAAGTTCAGTAATAAAATGTTTTTTAACAGCATGCATATTTAAAGTGCTACAATCGTTTTTTGGAAACAAATTAAATATGATAATGTATTTTATCATATAAGTACATGTGCATGTAGTTGAACTAGAAAAATTTCTCAACGTCATTTTTCATAAAATTTCCAGGATGTCCGAGTTTCTGGCTGATTGTGCAGAAAGGATAATAGTATTAGGTATTATTCAAAGGAGGGTAATAAACAGGTAGGAGTTATTTATTTGATAAAATAAAGAACCAAATGATTTTAATCTGTTGTCTGTGTAAACACATAAAGTTCATCTCTTTCTGATGATTATCCTACTCTGGTTCTCGAATCCAGTAACAAAAGGTCAGATCAAGAGTATAATTTGAGTGTCATACCTTAATTTGAATCATTGATTACATTTTAGTTAACACAAACTTTCATAACTACACTAGGAAATATATTTAATAACAATAGACATAATTTAATTTAACCGTGTATTGGAACACTTTAAATATACATGTAGGTTTCAAAACTACAAGAAATATTAATACGAATTTGTTTAAAAGTTCACAAATATGGAGCTTATTAACGTGTTCTTTAAGGAATTTAAGAAAATCTCAAACTGATTTAAAATATCCAGATTTATAGATGTTTTTCTGAAAACTTGAAGGTCAAAATAATTTTTCTAGATCAAATACAACAATATTTACCTTTACAGTTTAAGTAATAAGTAGGATTAAACAACAATATTTATTTTTATACATTAAATAATAATTATTATTAAACAACAATATTTGCATACTTTCTTGATATGTAACTAGTTTCCTAAAAACATTGTTTTATAAATTATAAACTAAATATAGCTTATTATTAAACTAGTACCAATGTGACATAAATATCAATGCACAATACAGGCTATTACTCTAACTGTTATTTAAATCAGGCTGTAATGACCTTTTTGGTAAAGCAATGGTATAAAATATTACTTATAATGCAAAAATGGCCTGGTGGTTAGGGCACTTGACTTGCAATCTGTGGGTTGAGGGATTGAAATCCATTCCCAAACATGCTTGCCCTTATGGCCACAGGAGCAACATAATGTGGCAGTCAATCCCACTATTCACTAATAAAGATTTGGTGGTGGGTGTTGTTGACTAGCTACTCCTCTAGGTTATTACTTGAAAAATTAGGGATGGCTTTGAACAAAAATTCAATTAGCAAAAAAACCAAATAATTAACACAAAAATGAATTGTTGTTTTAAAAAATTTATTATTTGGGAAAACAACTTTTTGTTACATCAATAAAACACACACACAAAAATAAGATTGTAAGGTCAATTAATAATTAAGTTTCACAAGTATCTGTTTGAGTTATAATTTGTTGGATAATAAAGTTGATGACTGGTTTGAGGCTCGACATGGCCAGGTAGTTAGGGCGCTTGACTCGCAATTTGAGGGTCGCAGTTTCGAATCCCCAACCCACCAAACATGCTTGCTCTTTCAGCTATGGGGGCAATATAATGTGATGGTCAATCCCACTATTCATTGGAAAAAGAGTAGCCCATGAGTTGGCAGTGGGTGGTGATGACTAGGTGCCTTCCCTCTAGTCTTACACTGCAAAATTAGGGACGGCTAGTGCAGATAGCCCTCGTGTAGCTTTGTGCGAAATTCAAAACAAACAAGACTGGTTTGAATTCAGAACCAGGTTAAATAGTCAATCAAAGAAATTTAAGATAAGAAAAATGTTTTTTTTACCAGTAGGGGTAAGTTTTAAAATCTAAACAAACTTAAGTCTTTACTTGAAGCCTATCCTTAACGTTTATCTGTTTCTAATTAGATAAAAAGTTTCAAATAGTTTTTAGAAAGTAAAATATCGATAGGATGCCACAGAATATATTATAAAATTAAAAGGAGGCGAATGAGTTTCAGCTTAGTAGCCATAAAAGTTATATTGCCTTTCCACATAATATTTTTATTTTAGCAAGAAAACAAAATCTCAGTATAAAATTGTAAAATTATTTATAAAATTATTAAGTACATTATTCACAGCATAACCGACAATTTTGGTACATAAGAACATCATGTATTTTCTCCCTGCTTATTTTAATCTGGTGTTTTTCAGAATGTGTCAGATTTGTACAATTTTCACATAACATGTGGTCAAAAAAGTTGTTAAGTTGGTTTCATTCTTTGTCATTTTCTTGAGGTAACACCTGATCATAACCTTGGGTGAGTATGGCTGTAATGCTGGACATTGTACAAGGATGTTAACAACAGTGTCCTCCAATGGTAAGTCAGGTGATGCTTCAAGGTTATGACCTTCCGTGTTTGAATGAGAATGACCATTCATGTGGGCAACACTAGTTGTTCTGGATAAGTATGATATTACCTTAGAAGTAGGTAACATAAAGATTAAATACTCAGATGATCTTGGCCAAGTCAGTCAGATACACGTACATGCACTTTGTAATAATGGGAATAATAAACATTGTTTATTTGTATTTTATATTGTGTCTAGTTTCCTTATTTTGTTCTCATAAACTCTGTTATTCAGGGAATGCAGAACTACTCAGTGATAAATATTTTGATGAATCTCCTGTTACTGAGTGGACCCATCTAATTGTTTTATGGAAAATAAGTTTCAGATGAAAGTATCACACAACTGTGGTCACTGCCAATCACAAGTAACAAGAACTGCAATAGACTAATTTCTTAATAAACTTGAAACTCTCTGGTTTTTGGCTATATCCAGGTTAAAACTAATTGGTGTAAACAATTACTTTCTTATATGTGCAGTAATTATGGTGCTTTATCAACAGAAAAAAAAGTGAACATAAGGTATTTTCATTTAAGAATAGAAAATAAACTTACTTGACTCTCATCGATGTCAAACCATCATGTTTGGCAATAGCTTTTAGATAGTCCCAGGATGCCTTGCATTCAGTTTCCATTTTAGTAAGATTTCTAGCCACGTCATCATAATCAACCTAAAGCAAAATAAAAATGTATTTCTTCTCCATCATACTGGATGTGTTCGTGATGTTACCTGCACAAAATTACCCTTCTGCTTTATGCCTCAACTACATGTATGTAAATATATCTATAAAGAACTCTTTCTCAAATTATGGACAATATTTAAAACAAACCATAAAAAAGTAGATATAATACGAGCCCAAAATATAGTAGTGCTAAAAGTGATCCCATGGAATCAGTATTAACAAATAAAATACAGGTGATGACACTTTGTCTAAATTTTGCTAAATATTTAACCTACTTAAAAATCAATAGACTTGCAGAAAATTTGTAAATTATTATATTTTCTTTCATTAATCTAACTAACTTGAAGCACACATATAAAAGGTGATAGGGGTCATTTGGTTTTTATGTTGTATTTCTTATTGTGCTTATTTATATATAAAATGTTCTGCACTGAAAGTAAGATTTTTATTTCCAACTTTCATTAGAAGTACAAATTTTAAAAAGTTGAAAACATTTAGCTGATGAAATATAGACTTTCCCACTGATAAAGTTAGCTGATGAATAACGTCTTAATAGAACTAGATCAATAAAAAAGTATGCAGCAAATTACACAGTAGTTACATTTTGTAGCTACATTTTATTTATTTATTTATATAATAACAAATCTTGATTATCTAGTTAACTTTCCAAGGTTTCTTACTCATTAGACAAATAATGTGGCTAAACTAACAATAATCCAGGTCACGAGTCTGCCTATCATATAATGAACTTGAATCATGTAGTTTTAGATAATATATACATGATTTCCCTTTAAAATATAGTACAATATCACTAAATTAATTTCACATTTATAAAAAACATTTTCAAGACCAGTTCTAGAAATTAGTAAGTGCAGATGTAGTTTAATAAATGCACTATTAAAGTAATACAGTAGCAAGATATTACCTACCAGATGGCAGTAAACATAAAATGGCATTCATAAATCAAGGCATTAGCTCACATAACAGGTTTTGGCCTGGTGGTTAGGACGGTTGATCAGCAATCTGAGGGTTACAGATTTGAATCCCTGTAACACCAAACATGCTCACCCTTTCAGCCTTGGGGGGTACTGTTGAGTGACAGTTAATCCCACTATTCACTGGTAAAAGAGTAGCCCAGTTGATGTTGATTAGCTGCCTTCCTTCTAGTCTATCACTGCTAAATTGGGAATGGCTAGTGCAGATAGCCTTCATGTAGCTTTGTGCAAAATTCAAAAACAAACAAACATAACAGAGTTTTACTAAAAAAGAATCACAGATACCTTTGATGACCTAGAAACTGCACCCATTTCGGAATAGAGATCAGTTGCCATAGGATATTTTTCCATGACCATGTGACAAAGATGATGTAGGAGTGAGTGTTTTTGTACTGTGTCTTTAACTTCTGGTACTTTGGCTAGATAATCCACTTGAAAACCTTTTATCTTGAAAGAAAATACAAGTTTCAAGCCTATATTATCTTAGCGACTGCATTATTTAACTTTTTATTTAGTGATGCTAGTTTACTTTACAAACATTAGAGAGAGAAAATAATGGCATAATAGGAAGCAGAAAATTACAATATACACTTAATAAATATAATTAAAACATTAAATACAATTAATATACATAAAGAAAGTATTTGTATTTGTTTTCTGTACTACTGTTTCATATGGTAGTAAATAAGAGTAATTTGCAATTACATTTTTCAGATACAAAATTACAGTAACACACAATTATAAAAAAAACACACAGTAATAACTATTAATACAATATTTAAAAATATTTTAAATTAAAGCTCTGACATGTGACACTTGAAATATCAAACTTCCAACAAAGATAGATAGAAGAATTAGCTTAATTTTCTTACTTCAACACCATTGAGAAAGTTTCCAATTGAAAGAAGTGTTGACAATACAATTTTGAATGTACTGTTGGTTTCTATTTCAACTACTGCTTGCTTGAGATCCATAAGAGGTTCTGCTACTTCCTATTACAAAAGACAATTAATTCAAAATGTCAAATAGCTATTCTAATAACTTAATTTATAAGTTCCACATTTTTTCACCTCTACGTAGCTTCTCAATTCTCTAAAAACATGCAATCTGCAATAAAATGTTGTACACAATAGTTAGATTACTAAATTTATAACTTCTTTCTAGCTGCAGCAACCTGCAGATTTCATCAACATTGTATTGATTTATACTCACATCAAGTTAATCCCCAAAACATTAAAAGCAGAGAAGAGAAATATCTTCAAGTTTTAAAGACTTTATTAGTTTACACATCCTCAGCTGCATTAATGAAATAAATCAGAAAAAGCTAAGTTATGTATATTCATGTTATACTTCAACTTCACTTGTGTTAAAAACCAGAGGTGTATACTCATGTTATACTTGTTCAACTTCACTTGTGTTAAAAACCAGAGGTGTATACTCATGTTATACTTGTTCAACTTCACTTGTGTTAAAAACCGGAGGTGTATACTCATGTTATACTTATTCAACTTCACTTGTGTTAAAAACCAGGGTTAAAAAGTGTTTATGCTAGAATGCATTCTGTGTGTGACATTCAGCCATATCTGAAAATTTTTGTGAATCTTTACTCCAAGTTTCCACAGGCATGTTTGAAAAATAATTAGTATTAGTTTATGATTACAGACCATACTTTTGTAGAGTAGTGAAAAAAACGGACAAAGGGTACATTACCTAAGTGAATTCTGATTAAAACATTAGCACACAGGATCATATAGAAAAGCTATAATGGTTTTGAAACGAGACCCCAAAATTAAGCCTTTTGAATAGTTCAGTGAACTATTTGAAAGCATTCGAGTCTTAGGTCTCGTTTGAAAAACATTATCTTGGTGAATGATTAACTTCCAACACTTGTCACGCTTTGATAGAAAAATAGATTTACATAACTTCAGTCATTTAGATTAGTTTTGGTAAAAGAATGATACCATATATGCAAGTAAGGCAAGGCTTTAGACTAATAATAAATTGAATTATCAGTTAATTTCAAAATAAACAAGTCAAATCAAAAATGTTCATAAAATATTAGAAATTATAATTTTGGAGAGGGTAATGGTGTTATATATATATATATACCTTTTCTAACGTTTCATAATCAATTCTAAAGGCCCACAGCCTAAGCCTTGCTTCTAACTCACTAATTGAGGAAAGAGTAAGTAGGAACTGCTCAGCAGTTCCTAGAGGCACATCTGGGTTATTCATCTGAGCTTCCATTATCTTGTTCTTTTCATCTTCTGTTGGCATCATTGTAGTGAGAATTTTCTGTAAGTAAAAAATAAAATACCCCTTCACTTTCATTGCTAACTTATTGACAAAATGTGAAGCTGAGCCAAGTAAAAATATTGAATTTGTTGGCCTGTAGCCAAAATGCAAAATAATAATATGAAGTCATTCTTCTCTGAGGTAGCACTGACACATAAAACTGGCCAAATGTACATACTAAGTAAACACTGTTAAACACTTCTTCAAGTTGAGCAGAAAACAAAATAATGATGTCATAATCTCTGAAAGTACACTTTCAGTCATATATGTTATATGTATAATTAATGTGGCAGGAATAAAGAAATACATAATGTTACAAGTCCTTTCTTAATTAAAACTAGTTTATTCTTTCTAGATACAAACTTGTAATACACAGAATTTCCACAGTCACTTTAAACTTAACAACCTTCATAACACACGCTATAAATCACAGTGATTCATACACTTTTTTTATGGTGCTTACTGTTTGCTTGACTAAATTATCTATCTCTTGAATCTATCTGCATATCTATCTATCTATGCCCTTGCACTTGTTTTTTTCGCCAGGCTTATATATTAAAAAAGAGGGTGCCTGGCAAACACTAGGACATTCACGGAGTTCCTTGATAATTCATGATCTTTCTAGAAACTCCACCGCACATGATCCCAGCATCGCGTGATTCCGCTGTCGTAACAATAACATAAACAGTTTTAATACCATAACTTTACTTAGGAATGATAAAAACATGTGAAAATTGATACACATGCTTTTTGTAAATATCCTTATAGCTTGAATTAAAAACTTAGCAAATTTTCTGAAATGTGAACAAGTTATGAGCAACTAATTTTAATTAATGCCTTCATTAGTGATAATTAAACTCATAATAAGACAATTGATAAAGATTTTTGGATTTTAAAAAAATCAAGCTATGGAAGAGTGTAATATCAACAAGTGTGCTAAATTCCATGCTGATATTGGCTTTAATGGTGAAGTTATGATGCCAATAAATTGGTGATAAGTTAGCCTTAATGGTGAAGTTATCATGCTAATAAATTGGTGATAAGTTAGCCTTAATGGTGAAGTTATCATGCCAATAAATTGGTGATAAGTTAGCCTTAATGGTGAAGTTATCATGCTAATAAATTGGTGATAAGTTAGCCTTAATGGTGAAGTTATCATGCTAATAAATTGGTGATAAGTTAGCCTTAATGGTGAAGTTATCATGCTAATAAATCGGTGATAAGTTAGCCTTAATGGTGAAGTTATCATGCTAATAAATCGGTGATAAGTTAGCCTTAATGGTGATGCTATCATGACTAATAAATTGGTGATAAGTTACCCTTAATGGTGAAGTTATCATGCTAATAAATTGGTGATAAGTTAGCCTTAATGGTGAAGTTAGCATGATAATTTCAACATTAAAGCCAATTTTAGCATGAAATTTAGCACACTTGTTGATATTACAATCTTCCATAGCTTGAATTTTTTTAAATTCAAAAATCTTTACCAATTGTCTATCACATTTCAGAAAGTTTTTAATTCAAGCTATAAAGATGTTCACAAAGAACACGTGTATCAATTTTCATATGTTTTTATCATTCCTAAGTAAAGTTATGGTATTAAAACTGTTATGTATTTCTTTATCCCTACCACATTAATTATGCACATATGACTGTAGGTGTACTTTCAGGAACTGCAACATCATACTTTTGTTTTGTGTTTAACTTGAAGGTTATAAGAAGTGTTTAACACTGTTTCTTCAGCATGTAACTTTGCCAAGTTTTAAGGGTCAAGTGCGTTAGTGCTGACTGGAGTAACAAAGTCTTAGTTATGCAAGGAAAAACGAAAGTAAACTCCAGAAAAACTATTCAAATCCAACATTTTGCCTTACAACTTCAAGGGGGTTCTACTGTCTACTACTGCAAAGAATTTAATACATAAATATAATGCTTACAGTGAGAGAATTAACAATTATTGATGTATCAATGTTAAAATGTCACATGGGTAAAATATCACTTTTATTTCACCAATGACAACTCATTATTAATAGTGGAGTTGTAGTGGCATTTCACTACAATTTGTTTATTAAATATATAAAAGAAATGTGAAAAAAAAACGAAAGTTTAGGAAACACTAAGTCAGATATGATATACAATTACTTTTGAAAACAGCACGTAGATAACACAAAGCTTATAGAATATTAGACCTTTTTATAAAATTGTATACTAAAAATAATAAAGGCAGCAAGATGATTTTTCAGCATATAAAAGTTTAAATGTTATGTAGGTAACTGAATAGAAATTATCACAAATGAAAACTAAATTAGAAACAGGAGTGTTGATAATACAAGGAGAAGATTAATTATTCTTTTATATAAAACAAATAAAAAAGGAAAGACTAGACAAAAATTGGACATATGAATGCGTATGTATATTACAAAACAACTTATACTATATAAACTAAAATATAATCTTTAATATCGAGGACAAACCTTTGTTGTTGTTTGGTTTAATGATTAGAGCTTCTGGAGATTATGTTCAAAACTTTAATAAAAAAATGTTATGTATTGATAGGTAATGTCTTATGTTGTGCTAAAAAAATGTTCTACTGGAGTTTCTTTAATGATATCTCCTTTAAAAACTCCTCTGAAATGTTCCTTAATTCTATTTAATTCCAACAACATGCACTTAAGTTCAAAACATCCCATTCTGACCAAAGCTAATTTACAAAATGAAGTATCACTGACAAGCTTATTAAAGCAAAAAACTAATATTAGCTAAAAGTGATCAAGGAATTATTTGTTTTCATGATTCCTATCATTTTGTGGGTAATGAATTTCAGACAAGATGCAGCTACGCCTACAGAGTTTTTAATGTTGAAAATAAGGCTGTAAAATCTCACCTCTATTCCTTCCCTGTTCATAATTGTGCTGTCCATCTTCAAGATGGCCGTCTTAATTGTCCTTGGTGGAGGTAGTTTGGTCATTCCAATGTTAATAGCATTTGATCTTTTTGGATCTAACACTACTACTTCATTTTTCTTACCATCTTGATTTTTCTGTATGAAAAAATATAATTAATTAGCACAATTAAACAATAATGTAATTATCATGTCAACCTATAAAACTACTTTCAGAATACTTTTTATGAAAGAATGTTGCCCAAACAATCAATGGATACTAACCACATGTACATACAGTTATGATGTTTTTAAAATTTCATTTATTTTTTTATATTTGTGTTAACAAGACTATGTAGCTTTAATTATTATATGGTGTTAATATTCTGAGTTACTTATAAAAAGAAAAGGCTAGATTTTAAAGAAAGTAACTAAACTGTATTTGAAAAAAAAAAATACAAAAAGGAGATTCGCAATTTCAGATGCAACTCTGTGTGGTTTTCATAAATGACAAAAAACCTCAGTATTCTTTAGAGGTATACGCAAATTTGTCATATACCTCTAATGTACATCTGGCAAAACTGAATGTGATGTAATCATCTTATTTAGAAATGTTTTTAAATCCAAAATAAGGAAAATCTATATTAACAAACAGGTGAAGGATACCTGAATAATACTGTACTTTCACTATTGGTTTAAAAACACAGAAGTATAACTGAAAGGTATAGTTAAGTCTGTTGAATCTTCCTATTCACCATATTTTACACCTTTCAGGGAAAAACTGATAAAACAGGGAAATAGTCAATATATGAGTGTAAGAAATGTACTTTCAAGATCATATTACAACCCAACTCTTTGAATTTATCAAGTATGTTATTGACAATATTTTCATAATTTGGGTCCTTGTTGTTTCCTAAATATTTGTCACTAACATCTTTAAAGGCAATCCATGCTTCTTTTTCAACTTTCCTCATTGTCCTTCCAAACTGTTCATCCAAAGTCAATTTCATAATCTGAGGCCCAGAGCTGGGAATTGTCCACATAGATACTTGAAACAGTCACCACCTTTGTCTAAGGCCTTTACATACTGCTTCATCAAGCCCAGTTTTATGTGAAGTGAAGGTAATAGGACTTTCTTTGTGTCAAACCAAACTTTTACGTTCAATGTTTTTCAATCCTGGTATCAGGCTGACTCTGTGTGGCCATTGCTTCTTTATCCAGTACTGATTTCATGCTCTGCTGTCCCATTCACACAAAAAACATGGAAACTTTGTATAACCGGATTGTTGACCCAACAATATACAAAGGACTCTTAAGTCTCCACAAAGTAACCAACTATATTCTTTGTATTTGACCTTATTATGAAGAAATATGAGATTTTCATACGTTTCCTTCAAGTGAACCAAATGAGCAATATGGA
>NW_013670707.1:21733-46308 GCF_000517525.1 Limulus polyphemus | reverse complement strand
TGTGCCACTGGGGGGGCTACAGCAAGTGACCAATGATTGAAGGGGCTTTGTGCCCATTAGTTTGAGCCTTGAATGGTACTGGATTCAGTGCTTGTACTACATTGAAGGATTACCATCTGATCATCAACAGCTAGAATAGTTATATGACTGAAAATTCCATGACTGAATGAAAGGGTGTCATGACCCTTACTTTCTGAAGCCTCTGAGTGATAATGTGAAATACCATATATGCACTACAATAAATGGTTAATACTCAGTCAGCAGGCACTAAGATAGCTGGAGGGAATAGATATAATACCAAGTACATCAATAATTTGCACAATTGGATTTGACCTCAATTTAAGAATTGGTGAGTACAAGGTTAATTGTGATAAGTGGCCTGGAAAGCAGTATTCCTGTTATTTTCACTGATTATAGTAAGAGAATGTTTCAATTTTGACAATGAAATATTAAATACATAGTGAGTTTTATTGGAAGAAATAAAAATAACAAAAAGACAGTTTTATCTCAGGTTTTATCTGGATGTTCTACAACACACTTTTACTTGTTTCTCATAAATAGTAGTAAAAGATATATTTGAACTGGATCGAGTTGAAATACTCATGAGTGAATAAAATTACCTTTAAATAAAATTCACATACTGTAGCTTAGATAACATAACAAATATAAATTTCATGTACCATGAGTTTTATTTGGTTGTGATACGAATATTTTCAGCTATCCAGATTGGAATATTTTTAATAATTAAATAGTTTTCTGAATATTTTCTTAATGTTCTTTTTTTTCATTACAAGATGCACTACTACTGGAACCAGGCAATATCTACATGACAACAGATGGTAGGAAGAAGAATAAGGCTGGATCAAAAGATATGGCATGTGTTCTAACTGTCCAAAAGGAACAAAAAAGAATTGTATGGCAACAGGTAATTAGTCAAGGAGAGACCCTTAGAAGCCTGGAAAGATTTTGGGGTACACATTCTATGGACGATACAGTGTGCGAGTACATACAAAGCCTGTAGACATGTCATTTTAATACATTATATCATAGTTAAGTGCATTACAACCCTTTAAATCCACACACTCAGCTGAGCTTTTGATCAATGGAATTCACCAGACCTTACATTGGAATCTGTACTTCTATATAGAGGATCAAACTCTGAATTCTTCTAGCTACCTTGATCCTGCCCTAGCCATCAATTTTCCATCTCTTCTTGCAGTGTTTCCAAAGCATTTTCAATTGCTTAATGGACCACTGTAGTGAAGAGATGCCAACCTAGATGAAGATGACAGACATAACACCTAGCAAATGATCAAAGCCACTCTGTCACTTGATCAACAGACACTGGATGTCCAGCCTGAGGCCTGCAGGTGTCAACATGAGAGAAGGAAAGCTGCTGATCTATTCACTAATCCAGTAAAGTGATCATCTATTTGTCTACATGAGTACATACACCTTTTTTTTTGCTTTGTTTTAATAAAGGTTGTTTCACTTTACATCACACTTATCCAGTCTACTTATTTCTCACATAGCTTAAAATTCAGTCTGTTTTCAAATTCAGGTTAGTTCATAAATCTTCTGTTCAATCTCCCATTATAAGCCAGACCTACCTGATATTTGTACAGAAACCAGTCTGTTAATAGCAAAGTACAAGAAATGAGGAAAAACCAACTGGTATAGCACTTACGAATCAAGCTAAACATTCCCATACAACTCTTGCTCTTTTAACAACAAAAATAAATTTCTCAATCAGAGGCTTAACAAACAATTAATATTATGATGTTACTGGATTGCATTAAAATATGAATACCTAAAGACTAAATCTAAGAGCTAACAAAGGTCCTGGTGTGTTTCTTTTAACATGAAATTGATACCCATTACTAGAGAAGCATCTCATGAATTCATGTATTTATTCAGGAATGAGTTTTAAGAGGTACATGCACAACCCAAATGGTAAAAAAGAAAGGATATGTCACAATTAAAGCTCTCAATTTTTCCACAATTAAAGTATTTGAGTATAATTACTTCGATCAGATGGATGATGGCATTTCACATACATATCTTTAGTACAAAAACTTAGTAGCACATTTGGTATTTTGTGACAATAGAGTTGTACTGTTGAATAAAAGTTGGTCACATTTTGAGATGATAAACTTTGTAAATGGACTAACCCCATGCACATTCAGTTAAAACCTTATAATGTATATTACTTTTAGCTTTCAAAGTCAATTTAATATATAAAATAAATACAGTTTATCATATAAAACTATATACATGTACTACTTCTAGGTAAACTATAACCTAGATGTAATCTAAAAGAAAAGTATGTTTAAAATTTATTTTAACATTGCTTGAAAATAAGTTACAAACTTGCAGTGAATAACTGTCTCCTAACTTACAGCTCTTCACAAGACAGATTCATCTTGAGGACAACAAAAACATAGAGATCAGCATGATGAATTCACCATATATACTACAGTGTGGTTAGAGAGGCAAAAGGAAAGTTCTTAGCAATCTCATTATCACTGATGAATCGGAAATATACACTGATGGTAAAATTTATCTTTGAAGAAAATGTTATGGACTGTGCCCAAAACACGAATGTACATATAAAAAATTATGCTCAATATTAAGGAAGATAAATTTAATAGCCACCACATGAAATATAAACAAGAACAAAAACATGAAAAAGATTATACAACTTAAAGCACAATAAATTTTTTTTATTAGAATGTTAAAATAAACTATGTGCACCTTTATCCTGATTATGACACTTTAAAGCACCAAAATATGCCTATTTTAAAATTTTAATATAAAAATTATTAAGCATTAGCTTGTCTTATCTTTTTCATATCAAGTTAAATAAAAGCTATTTTATTTAATAAGAACAATCAACAATGGCATACACTGTACTGTTTGGAGAACACATTGTTTCTGTTTGAATGAACAAATGTGCCCTTATAAAAAGCAAAGTGTACTTTTCTCTCACATCCTTATTTATACCTTATGACATTCATACTATGTAAAAATAAGTTTTACTTTATCAATACCACAAAGAAATTTATTTTGGAGAATTAGATAAATTGTTGTTCAAATTACTCACCTTAACCAAGTCCAACCCCAGCTTCCTACAAAAATAAAGAAAAGAAAAACATTAGATGAATAATTATTTAAGTTAAAAAAAATTAATTATAAACATTAAGTCACACTAAAAATATGTTAATACTTTAAAACCCTAACAATCCACAAATCAAAAGATGGTATGATTAGTCATTAGTATAGAAAAATTTTACCTGTTCAGGAAGTTGGTATCAATTCTGATATCAACCTCAAGATTTACAAAAATTATGTGTATGACTTCCACATGTACAGTGATGGAACTGTGCTCTTTATGAGCACAAATGATAAATAAGGCTGTAATAAAGCAGAGTATTAAAAGTCCTGTAATTTTCTGTGATGCTGACAGTAGTGGGTAGATCAACCAATAGGTGTCAGTTCAAATATGGTAATAGTTTGGTTGCTGGTGTTTGTATCTCCCTAAGTACAATGCATGTATTGAGGTATGTTGGAGTAAAATAGCTGGTATAAGCAGTGGCTAAGATTGTCATGGTTACCATACGTGAGTTAGTGGGCAGTCTTTTGGACTGCAAGCATATGCAATGTTCATATATATGGTCTTATGTAATTATGTTTGGTGTTACACGTCTAATGACATTATATATGAATTTGTTCATGAATGTTATATCACATACATAAATCAAATACACAGAAAGCACAAAGCTCAGGCAACAAATAAAAAAAAAATGAATTTGGCCAAAATACTAAAAAGTAAAGTAAAAATTTGATTATGAGCTTGTGCCACATCACAGGAAGATATGGTGTATCCAATAATATCATTTATGCTGGTAGAAGAATATCTTCAGTTTTGAATCAAAATATTTGGAAGCCATTGGATTCATCATTTGAGATGAAAATAACAGAACTCGTGCTACTGATTAAAAGGTGTTAAACAATTTTAATAATTTTTATTTATAGCTAAGTTAAATAATTTTGTAAATTGAAATGTGTGAGCTAACATCATGATGCATATTCTTTAACATGACATCACACATCTTGTTGCATTTACAAAATGCTCTTATTAATGTAAAATAACTCAGTAAAAGTGAAAAATAACTACAATATATGTATAATTTCCAAACAATTCACTGCATTCTCAGGTAATTTAAAGAACATTACCCAACTGATATTCTTGAAGTTGCACATACAAAAGCAGTGGTTACTATCATAACAACCAATAATGATCAGCAAGAACTTCGTTTCGACAAATTTAAAGTTAATGTTATGTCTTCACAACATACAGAAATAATTTTGTTTGGAATAACTTCCTCATATAGTAGCTAAGAATTTGTCATGATCATAAAACAACTATAGCTAAAACTGGGTTTGGTGTTACAATTTGTATTTATACAGATGACTTAGAATAATATGATAGAACATATCTCCCTTTACTTTAGATCAAGATATTATCAAAGTTTGAAGGATGCTTGCTGGACTATTAAAACACATTAGTGTTAGATTATTTAGTAGAACATGAAATCTCAACACACTGATCTGAAAGAAATTTGTATCATAACATCCACAATTCAGCAATGTTTTTATTTGGTAATATCTAGATTAATCATAAGAAAGTACCAATTGCTTCAAATTTGCTAACTTTGTGCTTTTTTTTTTTGTTTAAACAATAATACAGCAAACTGAACAACAAAAATACATTATGATCTTTATCACCACACACAAACAAAACCTACAGAATCAGCTGAAAAGAACTCAGGCTGTTGTTAATGTTAGCTCTTTGAATGTCACACTTCATTATCCAGGCACACTTATTTACAATAAAATCATGAAATAAATTACATATCTCCTAAATGCACTGACTTCTTAGATTTTTTTAACTATAATGATTAAAATCAGCAATTTTAAATAACAAAAGGTATTGTCAATCAGGTTACCATATCATCTAAATTAATGCAATAAACAAAATAAGTGTGATAACTATACTATTATAATATCACAGGAGGAATTATTTTTATTGCCCTTCGCTAGTGGTGTCATTTATACAATAGTTTGGAACTAAGACGCTTGAGTTGAAAGATTTTCATAATCAGTAGATAGAGACCATACTTATACAGTAGTCAGCCTGACTTTAATTACTTGTGCAGGAGCCAATACTTGCAATTTTTCCCTCCTCTTTCCCATTTCACCTGAGCTCCATTTTGTAGAATCAAACAATGGTAGAAGACTCGTGTATATGTAAGAGATGCCTATGTTGGAGGTTTTGCTACATAATAGCCCAACAGAAAGCATGGCAGTACAATGGTAGTGTATGTCCAGTTCAAAACATCAGTGACCTGGATATTCACAAGTGCTTGGGACACACTTTTTTCAGGCAATTTATGTGTATACATTTGCCTTTAGAAACTGCACTTGATCAAAGGAAAAGCTTTAGCATAACTTAAGTTTGCTTTTAGAGTAGATTGCAGTTGTATCTGATAGTTAAAACTTTCAAATCTACTACTAGCTGAATTTCTGAATTGATTGAAAATTTTTAACGGCTTTTGATATCTATCCCCTGGTGGGACAGCGGTAAGTCTACAGATTCATAATGCTATAACCAGGGGTTTGATCCACTTCAATGGGCATAGCAGGTAGTCCGCAGTGGCTACAACATACATATATTTGGTTATGTTTTCTGTAAACCTGAAGTTCAAAAGTTAAAGTTTACCTATCTCACAAAATGGACTATTACCATTTTAGCAATATTGGCAATATGGAGGACTATTCTACAGTCCTCAAGACTAAAAGATAACCTCAATATACTGATAGCTGAAGAGAAGTATATGAATAAGGATCTGCTGCTTATAGAAACTCAGGATAACCAGGCTTTCTTGGAAGCCATCAACAGCCTCATCCTGGAATCCAAGGAGCCAACAACACAAATGACTCAGGCCATGCAAATTTAAACTTCATAAAACTTGTTTTGGTTTTAATAACAGATTTTCCATAATTCAGCTATACAGATTTCAAAAATATATTAATTTTTTTCTATCACATAAGTATTTTTTTCAAATCAGGGAGAAGAAAAACTCTTACTTAGATCAAATTATTATTTCGTTTACCACAATGAACAATTTTTATTACTATGTTTGTTCAAAAAATGCAAACAAACTGAAGAAAAGGGAAGAACACTGATGTCAAACAAATATGCATCCTCATTCATCCCAATAATTTTTTTGTGAAATCTATGTCTTGTCTCACAACTATGTGTTGTAGTCTTTCTTTTATGTATTGCATCTGGAGCATCTCGTTTCAATGACCAGCAATAATCAGCCATCATGCTGATGTTCCACCTTCCCTGATGTCTTGATGAAACCTTTTCCCTTGTTCTTTGCTGATGGCACCAAGATTTTCAGGGAAACAGTCAATATCTGAATGTAAGAAATGAACTTTCAAGCTCATATTACAAGCCAAGTCTTTGAATTTATCAAGCTTGTTATTGACAACATTTTCCTAATTTAGGTCCTTATTATTTCCTAAACATTTGTCAATTTAAAATTTAAAAGCAATCCACACTTCTTTTTCAACTTTCCTCATTGTCCTTTCAAACTGTTCATCCAAAATAAATTTCCTAATATGAGGCCCAACAAAAATCCCTTCTTTAAGTTTTCCTGCTGAAAGAGTTGGGAATTGTCCACATAGATACTTGAAACAGTTGCCATCTTTGTCTAAGGACTTTACAAACTGCTTCATCAAGCCCAGTTTTACATGAAGTGGAGGCAGTAGGACTTTCTTTGTGTCAAACAAACTTTCACATTCAATGTTTTTTCAATCCTGGTATCATGCTGACTCTGCATGGCTAATGCTTCTTTATCCAGGGCTGATTTTGTGCGCTGCTGTACCATTCACACAAAAAACATGGAAATTTTGTATAACCGGATTGTTGACCTAACAACATACAAAGGAATTTTAAGTCTCCACAAATTAGCTAACCATATTTTTTGTACTTGACCTTATTAAGAAGTTCAAGATTTTCATACATTTCCTTCAAGTGAACCACCCCATAGGAACAGATGTATATATGTTACCATTGTGAAGGAGAACACTTTTTAGACTTCTTTTGGAGGAATCAATGAACAATCGCCACTCACTTGGTTCACAGACTGCAGCTCCTAGTATTGGTATTAATTCAGCAATATTGTTACAATAAACCAGTGAACCTTCTTGTGAAAAGTATGGTATAAACTCTTTCTCATGATTTCTGTACCAGTAAAATGATGTCCCTGGGAAAAGTAAGTTCTTAGCCCAAAGTTTGGACTCCAAAATCTTTGAAGAATCCTTTAGAAGGCCCAAATCACTCACCAAATCATTAAGTTCACCTTGTGTGAAAAATTGTGGTTCACCAGATGTTTCAGGTTGAAAACAATCCCTATCATCATTTCTATTGACATCAGATGAAACTGTATCAAGAGTCTCTGGTGGAGTAGGAACAGGTACATCAGGTCCATGAACAACAGGTATTATAGCAGATTGAAGGTTCAAATAGGAAATTCCCTTTTTATTTCAAGTGTTGTAGCCTTGCATGTTACATGAGCAAAAATAGCAGTCTTCTCCATGGTTTCTAGGTTCATGCCTGACTATTGGAATTTCAAAAGGCAAAGGCTTTTTCTACCTTTAGTCCACTGTCTCAACTCTTTGACATAAACAGTGCAAACCTTGTGCGGAGCCATGATTTGTCTTGGTCCCCAAGTTTTATTCCAAAATACAGGTAATACATTTTTTCGACAAATTCTGTAATGTTTTGCCTTTGTTTCTTTACAGCAAATTTACCACAAATATATAACAGAATATGTTTGGGCCATTTACACAACTTCTTGTTGCCATAGCAATGAATAAGTAATATTGAAAGAAAAAATAATGTCAAAGTTCATGCACAAACAAATACTATCCAGAAATGACACATCATGCAGCCTGTTAACCGTTTATATACTAGCAGTGTGTTTCTCGTAGGTTCTAGAATGATCGATAAGACTCTCACATTGCAATTGGTCAACAGAAATGTATAGCCAGTGGTTGTCAACATTTTAAGAATAACAAAATGTGACCTGATTTCAATGAAATTGATGCACTTGTGTAAAAGTACACATGATGTTTTGTGTAAAAGATGTACAGGATGGAGAAAAACAGATATCATTTTCGGATTCAGCATACAGGAATTACTGTAGAACATGTAAAACTTTCAAGACAATAAAACCACCGCAGGCCTGTGTGATTGTTAAAACAAACTGCTGATGGGTATCTAAGAAATCAGAGTTTGTGAAAGTGCAATTAACAAATACGTATCAAGTTATAAGCTAAAGTATCTAGGAGTAATAGTTTAGAATCACTCAACCATATTCTAGCTGTAACTGAGAAGACACTTAACATGCTTGAAAGATCAAAAACAATAAAAAAGTCATCAATTAATCTGTTCAAATCTACTGAATATATACAGTTTTTTCATCTATTCTATCAGAAAAAAATTAACATCTTAGGTTTAAAGTTGAATGACACAAGCACATTTCCTAGACCCTTTAGTTTTTACTTTGATTAAGTATTTCATGATTACTGCTTACCACAAACCTGTCTTTCTAATTAGACTTTATATTCACTTTAATGAAGTTTGATGGGTTCAAAGTGTATTTGGTGAACATTTTGCCAAAGAGAGCTTTCAAAATCAATAACAATTTTGAATTGTTTTATGAATTAGAAGAACATCAAAAGAAAGTTACTGTAAAATGGTTATTCACTGCTTTAAGCATTAATATTATAACTTATCAACCAAGTTTAAACAACACATCAAGCAATAACAGTTAGTTTAGTTTTATCACAATTAAAGGGAAAGAACGGTCTTTTCATGACTAGAAAATAATGTATTCTTGTTTAATCAAGTATATTCAAGTAAATGTTTTGCATATAATTATTTGGCATCATTGCCAATGGGATGTAAAGGTTTTTAAATTTTTAGTACATGTGTCCTCTATCTTAGACAAGACTTATATACCACAGAAATTGTTAAGTAAGGCTTATACTTATTTGACCCTGTTTCTGTGTCACTGCTCCTCTAAGTGCATCTGTGCTCAAATTGAGGGGTTGATGGTACAGAGGTTTAAACAAGTTAATTTTTATGAGGTTTCTTTGGGTTTTATATGAGGTTTCATCTCTCTTGGAATGTATTGTAAGAAAGCATGATAATTAAAAATCTAGAATTGTAGGATATGATGCAAAGAACTTTGGGTCTGCCTTAACATTGTGAAATGTCATTATTCCAGCTTTCTCTTGCCTTCATCTTGTACATGACAAACTTTCTCCTTCTCAAACAGCCAAAGTTTGTTACCATAGAAGTCAGCCATTTTGATAAAGTCCCAGAAAACCTTGATTTTTTTGTTCATATAAAGATTTTGATTTATTTATACTCTTGTTTTTACTTCTTTTTCTTTGCTGCCAGGATTTGATTTACTCTCAGCTTAAGTTATCTTAGAATCTGATTATTATTGTAGATACCTAATACTTAAATGTTGGACATAAATGTACCTGAATATCTTGGCTAAGATATTAAGTTATATGTTCACAGTTTCTTATAAAGACAAGGGATCATATTTTTAAAATGAAAAAAAAAGTAAATGTTCATGCTTACATTTAAGTGAGTTAATCAGGGTCATGGGAATTGGTAAGACCATGACCTGACCACTTTTTCATGACATCTATATCTACAACTTATGTATTAAAACTTGCTTCTTTTAATTCAATACATGACGTTGTCTGTATGTAGTTACAATGGCCCAAGATTCAATCTCATAGCATTGAATTTTCAAAACTTTTCTGGGGGAGTATACCCCCATACCCCTAGAAATGACAATGTAACAATGGCCTGAATATTGAAAATTGCTTCCTATGGCAATGTTAATATTTTATGTTTTCAAACTACATAATATATATATATATAATTAGGTCAATATGTTAATTTTGCACTAATTTAAATATGTATATAAACTTGTCCAACAGAAACATATTGCCAGAACTTCCAGATGTGCAGTTTTTTGAAGAAGTGAAACACTTGAGGATAAAATAAAGCTCTAGCTCAAGCGCTGCTAGAGTATATTGATGATAAGTGACTGCTTGTTGTGCCAATTGTTGATTAAACAACATTCTAAAGCACCAAGATTACAGTAACTAACATGACCACTACAAGTAAAAAGCTATGTAAGGTTAATGATTAACCACTTGTTGTTTAGTCCAAGAGCTGAAAGACCTATTGGATAAACAAATCCAAAGCAACACAGAAAACATAGACTTATCTTGTCACTGAAATGTTTCAGTGAAGCATAAGCAACAAATTAAACAGGACACACACACATTTCAGCTTGTGCTTAAAGTTAGGCCCAAGACCAGTTAAGTGATTCCTGCAGTAAATATGTGGAGCATTTAGTCTAATATCTGATTAAAGCTTAAACTTGCAGCTTTAGACATCTATATATACTTTTGGTGTGGCATAATATTTTCCCATGAGGGATATTCAGAAAGGAACAGGAATTTCCTAAACATCAAATATGAGCAAATTACAGGTGACAAGAAGGTCAGGTTAATAGGTAAATACCTGTCCAAAAGATGTTCTCCTGCAATCTAATGATGTCATAACTCATTGATAAGTATGATCTGATACACAGTTCTTCACGATCCTATTGGAGAACACTACCAGACAATTAACTGATGTCATTAAAACAGTGTACATTTGTAACACCACACCAGAATGGTGGAGCAAGTGAATTTTGATTAACAGGTAATGCTTGGTTTCCAATATACTAAAAATATTGTTTTATGTATGTTGCTTGTAATTTGATGTAACTGGCATATTGTTTTTCTTTTCTGAATATACCCCATAGATATATTTTAAAATACAAGAAATAGAACTTGACCTACAGTTAAAACCCATTATGTCATTAACTTAAAATCATTACAAATACCAGAATATCTCAACACCTCGAAGTACTATAATTTATTTTACTGTTTGCTTTATAAACCTATTTATAGGTTATTTTTTAAAGGCATATTTGATTTTTAAAATGTTACAACAAGATATTCTTTAACTGACTTTTAAAGTAGATACCTCATTTAGTTTCAAGCAAAACTTTTTCTATCATTGTTTATTTGCAAGTATCCATATCAAAAACTAAATTTAAATTTAAAAGTTTGGAGATGGGTAATGAAGAAAACTTGATTATAAATGTATGATGTTTCAACAAGATTATGTCATCATGCTAAATGTATCAATCATATATAATATGGTTTTTGATTTTCTATTTCTGAAAATTCAATCTACCAGTTTTATTTGTTGTTATCAGACTAAATAAAATTCATGGAAAAATAAGTGACCTAAGTATTTATAGTACAGGTTGTGTTGTTTGTTTTAGAACAAAGCATATTGGACTATTTGCTGCGTCCTCCACGGGAAATTCAACCCCGGATTTTAGCATTGTCAGTCCGTAGACTTACAGCTGTCCCATCGGGGTACTACGGTAAAAGCATTCAATAAAATACTTACAACACTCACAAACAATGGCTAAAGTTGTTGGAATAAATTATGCAACTACAGTAAGTGAAAATCAGTAATACAGCAATTGATTTTAAGAAAAAAATGCTAAACTTTAGGGAAGTTTTTCAAAGATATTATTTTACATGTTTCTATCCTCCTCTTATTAATTTCTAAGATAACAATGTGTATTTATTTGCTGTTTTAGCTAAATAAGAGATATTTAATAAAATTGCTGTATAAAACTGAATATCTTCCTTGTAAAACATGAAACGGAAACAAACCCAATTAATCATTATTAAGATATTCAATAGTTTGAAAAAGCATATATGATATGATACAATATAGTTATAAATTTAACTGTGGTTAAATCACAATTCAATGAAATATTTTATGCTTCTAGATATCAAAAGAAACCCACTTTTAAAAAAAAGTTCAAAATCTTTCATTTAGTTAAACAAAATCACTGAATCCTTTCATGCTCATATACATTAAACTTTTAAATTGTAATATTTCTATGTTTTCATAATTTCTGTTTATGAGCTTATACAATTTCTTTACCTTCTCTTATATAATTAACAGCTTAAATTATTAACAGATAAAAATATTAAGAACTTAAACAACTGTACTCTTGTAGTTTATAACATATATAAACAGTAAATCTTTTGTATATTAAAAATTATATATATATATATTATATACATGGCTTAAAACTTAACTGTGTGTTTGACTTAAGCTTACCTCCTGAATAGATAGGATGCAGGTCAAACCGTAAATCAGCACACAAACAGCAGCAACAGCATGAGCACGAGAAGAAAATGTTTAATTAGAAGCACATCTATCATGCAGCACTTGTACAATTTTGATTTTTAACTTAACGAAAAATAAAATAAATGAAATTAGCTCTAATACATGCACTGAAAACAAAATTGAATACTAAGTTGTAAGTTAAACAATTATTATTTAATTTACATTGACAAAATTGATAGCCATGCATTTGTTAATTTCAATTATGCTTAAATATTAATTATATCATACTTGCAATTAGTGTTTTGACACGTACAAAACGTTAATTTATAAATTTCACCAATCTGATAAAAATTTAAAAATAATTGTTTGAATCAACTTTAATCTACAGCACCTATAAAAATAAGGATCATGATATTATTGTTAAAATAAATGAATGTTCTTTTTTATCAATGGTTTAAATAATCGTAATACAAATACTGCAGAGGAGTTTGAAAAGATATAAACAAATTACTTAGTTTAAAAGCTTATTAGATACAAAAATAAGTTTCTAAGCAATTATTGCTAATGAGAGAATTTGTACATTAAATATTCATCATATTTTGTACCAGATTGCACAATAATGATCTAAAGCTTATACAGGGAAAACATATATATATACACTTGTATAATGAATTAAGAAGTTAATCACAGTGAAAATTATCATTAATTTTTTGCATTAATAATTATATTTTTAAGGCAACCTTTATAATATGAGAGACACCATAAATTACTATAGCTTTTAGCATCAGTGCAACTTCACATTAAGAGTCAATATACAAGCTGGCTATAAAATATTATAACAATGGCAAAAAAAAGTCACAAAAAATAACTTAATTGTTGTTGGGGACACCAAAATAAGATGAAAATGAAGAAAACTACTTAGATTAGGCTTAGCAAGCAGTGGTCAGTTGTGAGATGTTTGTGTCTAGAGTGATTTGATCTATTTCTTTAGTTGCAAACAAAGCTGTTTTAATAGCTTCGTTTAAAGTAACTAGACTGTGAAATCAAATTTATTGTTAGTTTTCTTTTTAAAACTTAAATTTAGAATTTTCATTCGAAACTCAATAAATTTTATGAAATAGAAATTAAATAAGTAAGTACAGAATTGTAAGGAAGAAAGTGAAAACACATAAGAAGAGCACTTAAACACCTGGCCAGTTTACAGATTATCTGTACAGGAGGAAGATGACCACTGCTCAGCACTGATATAGTGGTGGCAAATGATTTTTTTCAATCTATACGCTATTTATTCCGTCAGAAAAAATAATTCTATGTACAATCTTACCTTTTTTGTTAGACACAGGAACAGAATTCAATCAGAATGCTAACAAAAATGTGGGGTAACAAATTAAGGCATGGGAAATAATTTCTTACCCAACTTATTATCTCCTTTGCTCTGCTTTCAAAGAGATGCTCTAATTTTTGTATATCTACTGCTGCAGGATTTAATTCATCCCATATTGTTTTTTTCTTTGATAACCTATTTATTAGCATTGGATCAGTCTTCACTTCTTTCCAAAAGAGCTTTACAGTTTTCTTATTCTTTGGAATTGTTTTTTGCTGTTCTTGTTGTTGCTGCTGTTGTCTCTGTTGCTGTGCTTGTTTAGACCAAGGTGGTGCTTGTGGGGCTTGGAAACCAAATCTGGAGCCTCCCATAAAGGGAGGAGGTGGAGGTTGTGGAGGACCACTCTGACCAGGGGGTGGAGGAGGTGGTGGCATGCCAAGTGGAGGAGGTGGTGGTGGGGGACCATATCCTGGTAGTAAGGGTGGTGGGGGAGGAACCATACCCATAGGAGGTGGAGGAGGTGCCCCACCCATTGGGACCATTGCTGGGGGCTGTAAGATATTAACATCATCTTCATCCTTCAAGTCTGTGAAGTCTAAATCATTAATTAAAAGTGGTTTGTTGATAGTCTTGACTAACTGATCCCACTGAATACCACTCTCAGACTTTCGGAGATCAGGAATAGAAGAATTGCTTTTTTGAGGTACTAAAGTAGTCAACCGATTTTCTGGGCGAGTACTGGCAGCAAGACCTTCCTTTGCCCGACTTATGATGCCACTTGAATCACCAAGTCTAGAGCGATTATCGGATAGAGGTCGAAGGTTAGTATCTTGTTTTTCTTTAAATTTTTCTTGCATATCATGCACACTTCTCTCTTTAACTAGCTGTGGCTTTGCTGGTCCTTCCTCTTTTTTCACAAAAGGTGGAGGACGAGCAGCCTGACTAACAGGAGAAATGGGAGAAGTTACAGGAGTCACTGACTTGGTATCTTCCTCTTGGCTTTTCCCATACATCATTGATAACATCCAAGATTTCTTATTAGTATCACTTCTTGTGTAAGGGGTAGGCCCATGTTTTTGTTGGGGAACATCAGAAATACTATTCTGTTTTACTAACTGAGCAGGAGTTTTTTGGTCTTGTTGCTGTTTAGATTCTTCTCTTGAGTGCATTCGTGTAAGCTGGTGATTTTTTCTATTTTCATCTTCTATTCGATTTTCAAAGCGAGATCTTTGACGCTCGACTAAAGAAGCTGGAAGAAGAAGAAAATGATAGAAATGTATAATCAACTTACTAACAAAGTGTTTATAAATCTCTTTGTATTATAAATAATAATAAACCATTAGAAATAAAACTGATGGAAATACTGACAATATATATTTTTTCTGTTTAATCAACATAGAATTAGCCATAAACATCTACAGACTGTAAACTCTTTAGAGATATATTTATTTAAAGTATTTAAAGATCCCACAGTTCAAGGTCATTCCACAGTTCTTAAGTTACTTAAAGCACATGATTATCTTCCATTAAATAAAAACTGGATTATACATTAATATACGTGCTAACTTCAATTGGAATACATTCATTTGAATACAAATTTGTATTACAAATCTTAGATGATTCTCAGACTCAACAAGGTATACTTACGCTTCTCAATTTTTTCAGTGGGTTTTTCTATGCTTCCAACTGAATCTATGCTGCCTGTTGAAGATACACTATCTGTGCGTTGATATATGACCCCCTTACTGTTTTCTTCTTGCTCTTTAATAAGGGAACGGTTACGAGCATCACGTTCTCTTCTTCTTCTTAATGCAGGAGTTATTCCATTTACATCTGTAATAAAGGTTACACATAAAATAGTCTAAATTCTCAGGTTATAGCATCCGAAACGTAAAAAAAGACATATATATATATATTAATTCTATACAAGTCTCTCACATAAGAAGTTGTGGCTCTGTTTATTCAGTATCTGTGACTCAACAAACAGGATTCCAGTCACATCAAAATGGAATAAAACTAAGAAAAGAAGTCCACTCTGTTAAGTTGTTGGTAGTATGACAGGAAACATTAATAAAATAACAAACTTTCTTTCATTATTGATGTATTTTTCTTTTCTATCATCAAAAAGTCATATGTAATCTATGGTGGAAAGTTACAAGATGAAATGTTTATCTTATTATATAGAACTCATTAATATTCCACAAATTAAAACTGTTCATGCCTAGAATAAAAATATAATCACCAGCTATATTTAACTATTTGAGTTAAATCATTGCTGATGTTACAAGATAAGATAGAACTGAGTTAAATGGATAATATGTGCATTCATGATTCATAAAATGTCATTTCATTTTAGTTGCTCAAGTAGAACACCTAAAAAAACATATTTTGTTTAGAAGTACATTCCATCATACTTTTGAGATGCCTCGATATATTATAAAACCCTGTTCTATTAGCTGTGTACTGTATTCAGTTTAATGTTACTATGAATGATATATTATTCTTTACCATCTGTATAAAGAAATCGAAATGAATAATTGTTGTTTTGAATATTTTTGTGTAAGTCCTGTGAATTTGATTTAGGTTATAATGTAGTCTTTGAGAAATCATATGTTTCTTCAATATATTGGTAACTAATAATATTTGTGACCTTTAACCCATTTTGGACACAAAATTTCTACTTTTTTTTTTCTCACACATACATTGGCAACCCTATATCATAAATCATTTATTGTTTAGTTTTAATTTACTAGTTACCTAAATTATTCATTTATGGGTTAATGATATGCAAAGCTATTCCTGAAAGAGTTTTCAGAGAAATAATCTCAGTTGTTGCTTTCAGGAGTGTAGTATGCAAATATTACATGCCTTACCAACCATCATGGTTATGCTGAGACCTCCTGGAGCAGTCAGTTAAGTGAACTGCAGGGATTTGCACCCAAGCTCTCCCTCACTGGATACAGCTAGAGATATGCTTGCTTATCCACCTTACAGTTTCCTGGCAGCATGGTTTCTATCATAGCCTATACATGATGTACCCTTCACAAGTCAGGATCCTCTTAATGTGAGAGGAAAAATATTGACACTTTGTTCGAAACAGAATCTTGTGTTCAAACAGTATTAGAAGTGACATCGCCACCATGACAATATGTTACTTGAGTGAGAGTTTAATATTTGGCAGAATGTAAGAGCTACAGCTTCTACAGAGGAGTTGATGCTAATGTTAAAACTAGCTTTACAGTCATTCACAGAGTGACATACATAATAATAGGTTATCCTTGCTAAAATTAGCAGTCGTGAGGCGAAATACATTATGCCTCTGTCATTTATGGGATCAGCAAAGGAAGTTTTAGATCACTTCATTAAGTGGTTTTGCCAGGTAGTTGCATGGAATTCTGGGACCCAGGAACAAATATGCAACATCTTCTATTTAGTTTGGGTGGCCCAGTGCTACATGCAGTATACTGCTTGGAACCTCAAGAACTCCGTAGCAGGGAAACCACTGTCACAGAATTGTGTCAATGATTTTGATCGTGTAATCAAGGCAATCTAGAATATTTTCAAGGCTGACCTCTAAGTAAATGCAAAAAAAAACTAATTCAACTGTTGCTTATAGACAAAATAATTTCATAGAACATATCAAAAATCTCATAACACCTTCTGTAAGGAATAGTATGAAAATTATGTTCAACGTTGTGAATATTATGGAAAACTAAAACGATGATATACTTTAATCTGGATTTCTGTTGAGTTGTGTAACTAGAAAAGATGGGCCCTCCTACATAAAAAGTAATTAGGCCCCCTACATTTATCTCCCTATAATTGTAATTACGATTCTGACTGATTAGGGTCCCCTTTTGGTTTGTTTGAGCACCACAATTAATAAAAATGTTCTTGACTTTTCAGAAGAAAGTCATGTTGTAACACTTTCAACTAAGCTTGCCATCAAAATTGATAATGAACATGTGAAGGTTGACCCTCAAATTTTCTTCCAATGATTGGTGACAACAGTGGAAAATCTGTGGCTTAATGTGCTAGCACTTTCAATATCCCCCTCTTCTGTTTGACCTGTCGGGTCTGTCTAGAGAGCCAAACCAAACAGCTTTTTCTAACTGTATTTGGAAAATGGTCCATAGCCCTGACAGCAGAGGATGCACACGGAGCACACACATCCAGTATGTACTAGATCGTGGCTGACTTCTAAATCGGGATGTGTGGCAATGTGTAGTTACATAACTGAGCTGTACTTTGACTATGTAAAGTGATATGGAATTTGCCATTGTTTTTTACGGTTACAATAAGCATCAACAAAGGATGTGATGCACATACAAAGAGCAGTGTTGTTGGTGTTACAGTTCATATTTCCTCTGCTAATAAGCTTGGTGGTGCACTTGAAGAAACTAGTCGTTCCATTTACCACATCCTTGGAAATACTGATCTCTTGACTGTTCAGAAAACAATCAAATCAGCCACTAAACATATGTCTGTTTTGATTGGAGAGGAAACCAAACTCCGTATCTTATTTCTTTACCCATCACTGAAAGAAATTTTCAGGATAGAATCAAAAGCCAACTACAAAAAAACAAACCATAGAACGAAATATTAAGAAAGCTAATGGAATTCTTGGCAATAATTTTTGCAAACACATTATTTTGCCTCTGCTCTACTAGGATGCAACACTACTTCAAGATGGTATGGCTTTGGCAAAGGGGTGTCTTTGAAGAAGTTACAGAATGACCATATATTCATCAAAAAAGGCAGAAAATTTCCAGAACCCATCCACCCCTGATAGAGATAAGGCCTTAGTTAGCATATACAGTATTATACATAAAAACAAATCACTGAATCATCACGACATATTCTAAATTAAAAACATGTTGAGTTATTTTTATTGCAGATATTTCAGAACTTCATAATGTCCAAAGGCAAAACAAACTCATATAAAGAAAATTTTAAGTTCAAGCATTTAACATTATGTCTCATTATCCTTAGCTAAGATAATGAAGGTGATGAGGAATGCTTTCTTCAAACATTTGGAGATACTCAGAGAGAACTGAGCTCCAGGTATCTTTAAGTACTGCCCACAGTACCTACTTTGATTTTCTCCATCAAGATAGTCTAACACCTTCAATGGTACACAGATCTCGGTTCTATAGAGGCTATTCTAAATATACACGGGTTCCATCTCCTTCCTTTCTATTAAGATACTGTTTTGCTGTGTGTTTGGGTTTGTTAACATCTAACACCTTCAATGGTACACAGATCTCGGTTCTATAGAGGCTATTCTAAATATACACGGGTTCCATCTCCTTCCTTTCTTTTAAGATACTGTTTTGCTGTGTGTGTTTGGGTTTGTTAACATCTAACACCTTCAATGGTACACAGATCTCGGTTCTATAGGGGCTATTCTAAATATACACGGGTTCCATCTCCTTCCTTTCTATTAAGATACTGTTTTGCTTTGTGTTTGGGTTTGTTAACATCTAACACCTTCAATGGTACACAGATCTTGGTTCTATAGAGGCTATTCTAAATATACACGGGTTCCATCTCCTTCCTTTCTATTAAGATACTGTTTTGCTGTGTGTTTGGGTTTGTTATCATGCTGGAAATGAAACTTCTTCCACTAAATGTCCAGAAGAAACAGTATGTTGAACAAGTATTTGTTATATTAGGCAGAATCTAGGATTCCATAAAGACAACAGAGATCCTCAACTCCAGTTGTGATGAAACAGTCCCATATTGAAGGATGTAAAAAATTTTCTGTAAACTCTCACCACTCCCGAGATGAATGTACCGGTGTCTACTGATTCAAAAAAAATCTCAAACTTTGACTTGTCAGATCAAAGCACTGTTCTCCACATATTGTCCTTTTTTTTTCCCCAAATGTAAGTCTCTTTCATTTGTTGCCTTTTCAGGACAAAGGTTCTATTTCTGTAATGCACTCTTTTCAATTGTTAGGTTTACATCTGTTTCTGAATGACATATGACTAATTGGGGTTCTTAATGATTTGGAAAGCTTCCAGACCTGCTCTTGTTATCAGTGCTATCAGTTTTGATGTATCTTTTAAGCTCCAATTGTAGATATTATGGTATGTCTTACTTTATCAGAAAGTTCCATCTGGGGACCATACTTCATATTTGAAAGTAGAATCGTCATGTTAGAGTTACAGACTAAAGCAAGTTTTATCTACTTTCTACAAAAAGAAAAAATGGAATGGAAATTTTTTTAATAAGATTAATAAGTATGTAGAATGCTTTTTGATGTTCGACATCAGTATAACAGTTACAGCACTACAACATCTAAAAGCTGCATGCTCTAGTGTTCAGAAACTTAACTACTTTCATTTCTAACATTCTTAAATCTCATTTTTTAGAATTCATTCATATCAAACACATTATTTGGATGGTATATTTAAATAATAAGTGTTTTAAATTGACATTGTTATTATATTTCATCCTGGATATATTTTGCACATATTTTGACATATGAGGTCTTCCAAGAAGGTTGGTATGAGCAGCACATATGTAGAAATCCATACACTTGTATACTGACAAGTTTAATAGATTATACTATTCTTTTATGGCATATTTTCAGGATAAACATGGATAGAAAATTCTGTTACATTCTGTCATTAGGAATATGGAAATATTGACAGGCACACCTCTGTCCAAATTACAATGACATATCACCTGTTCTGAGGTGTCCATTGTAGTTGCAGCTTTGCATTGGCAGTGTTTTATGGACTGTAGTGGAGTAAGTAAGCTGTGTTACCTCACTTAGAGTGTGAAGCAATGAAGAATGTAATAAGTTACATGTAACATGTTTGTTTTCTGTGATAGCAATCAATTAAATCATGAACATCTTTACTAAAGTTTGTCTAGGTATGAAGAGAACTTTACATATACATGAAACTTGGATATATTTATGTAAATAAGTGCTACTTAATGGATATTTCATGTTTCTATTTATGAAATATTCCAGAACCTTAGAATTTACCATATTTGAGTTCTCTCACCTGGTTGCTTAGGCTGGCTAGTACCATTTAATTGCAGTGACCCTCGATTTGAGTCTGACCCTTTGAGTGACTCCTTATTTTCGTTTCCTTCTCTATTGTTAAGAAAAAAATAAATTTCAAATAACCAAAATATTTTAATTAAAAAAACATTTAAATATTTTTGGTAAAGAAAAAATTATTAACTTTGATAAATAGAGATAAATATCTTATATAACCATATAACTGACATACGTTTTCCTCCACTGGTTGAATGGTTCCTCAGGAGTTTTGTGGATGGAAGGACTATAGGGCTTGTTCTGACCTGATGATGGGAAGTTACCCACAGAATGTCGTCGACTTTTTCTTCTATCATTCTCATCAGGATGAGATTTTCTGCTACGTGGAATTTGCCTGAAACAAAACAAAAAACATTATCACTTAAATATAATCAAATGAAAACACCAACTGCATTTGATTGACCCTCAAGCATAAGCTATATGAACCAGGACTGAAAGCAAAAATATTAGTTTTGACAAATGAGTTTAACTTTTTTAGTGAATAATATATAGTTTCTTAGTATTTCAAACACATCAACATAGGAAAAGAACAACAGCTATACAATGTACATTTGCAATCACGTGTATTTATTTTTTTTCCAGAATGTTATTGGTAATCATAAGTTTACATTAGGATATATGACTTAAGAAACAAAGACAGACCGATAATATGACAAAAATTATGTTCCTGGATTTTACTAAATGAAGAAGCAGTGTCGTATACTTAAAAGTTAAGCTGAAACGTAAAATAACAATATGCCTAGAAACCAAGAATATTGTTTGTTATTGAATTTTGCACAAAGCTACTCAAGGGCTACATGCACTAGTCATCCCTAATTTTAATGCAATAGAATATTTAAGTATTTCTACATTATTCCAATGACCCAATTGATACTACGTGAAGAGTTCGTCACATGTTACACCAAGGCTGAATCACAAGTTCCTAATTTATCACTGGCATTTTTGTTTTCTTTAATTCGAAACTTCAACTTTCTACTTGTCTGTTTGATAACTTAAATCACAACTAAAAGAGATGATATATATTCCACATCTGCCCTTTACTTCAGTTTTATCTTTGACACCATTAAAGATATTAATTAATTTTAACTGAGGAGTAAAGGTTATTTATGTTTTTCATGAACACATTATCTATTTTTGTTGACAATGATGGCAAACATATTCTTTCCTTGTTTCTCTTACTTATTGTCTGTAGTGTGATACATTCAGAAATCTGTAATTTATTACAACGTTTCTTGTATATCCTATCTATGATCTAAGGTTCATAACCTCTATCAGTTGCTATATATTCAAAATAATTCAATTCTAACAATAAATCTTTATTAAATGAAGACATTAACAGCCCTATGAATAAAAAAAGAAAATTTTTTGTGATAACTGGTAACATGAACTTGCATGTGGCAGCATGGCAACTGAGAATGCCTTCCCTTCTTTCTCTCTCTTTTCTTTTACAGAAACATCCAAAAAAATTCAAACAACCCTCTTGATAAGTTAAAAACTAGTGATTCAGCCTTGGCAGAACCTGTGGCAAACTCTTCTCATTGTATTGATTAGAATAATGTACAAATACTTAAAGAAGTTAAGTCAAAAAATGAATTAAACATGAGAGAATCATTAGAAATAGCTGAAATAGACTTAGGTTCCAGTGCCCCGGAAGTGAATTTCTGTAAATCAATTTTCTAAATGTACAATATATGTAAATTGTACATGTAAATTTACTTTAATTTATAAATGAAATTTCCTGTGTTTTTCTGATCACCCGAAGATGGTGGAGGATGTTCAACCAAAACATGTAGTTTATTAATTGTATATTTGCTTTTAACGTTATAAAATAAATTATGGTGCATTTTAAAAACATCAAAGTCATCAACTGATTTTATTAAATCTGTACACAAGAACTGTCAGTCAAACATATTGTTCATATAGACCTATATGTAGTTCAAAAGTTAAATATTATAGTTTTTGTAAGTACTTTCAGGCCCACATAAGTCCTAGGGAAAGTTGACACTTAAAATTACATTTATGATAAGGAAGTCAGGCCTTGTCAGTTTATACTATCATACTTCTGGTAAAATAAAAAAGATCTTCCAGATCTAAAGAGGTTATAATTATATTGTATAGGTCACTGGTTAGGCTACATCTTTAGGAAGGATATTGAAAGGTTCAGATGATGGCTACTAGGAAAGGGTGCCATAAAATAACAGATTAAGGTCTTTGATATTGTTTTCACTTGAGGGTTATTAATTGGCCTATAGAATGGATTGGCTTCAGATGTGTTTGATGAATAAATTTAAGGGAGTTTAAGGGAATGTTTGTTAAATATTTGAATGATAAGGGTTGGCTTTGAGTTTATATATATATTTGTTTATTTGTTTTTGAATTTCGCGCAAAACTACACAAGGGCTATCTGCACTAGCCATCCCTAATTTAGCAGTGTAAGACTAGAGGGAAGGAAGCTAGTCATCACTACCCACCACCAAATCTTGGGCTACTCTTTTACCAACAAATAGTGGGATTGTCCGTCACATTATAATGCTCCCACGGTTGGAAGAGTGAGCATGTTTGGTGGGATGGGGAATTGAAACCATGACCCTTAGATTGTGAGTCTAGTGCCCTGACCACCTGGCCATGCTGGGCCCCATTTATATATATATATATATAAGTTAGTTTGGTGAATTGGACAGCCTAAATAGACAAACAAGTCCCTTGTTCTCATTAAACGCCATATTACATTAAACAATAAAGAAATATAACCACACTTCAAAGATATGGTTTCTTACTCTTCCTGCATTGTGTATTTTTATTGTTTTCAGTTAAAATGAGTGACATTGACAGTTTAATATATCAAAATCCAATGATGGGAATAGCCATGAACAATTAGTAAGACATATTATAGAAGAAAAAACGTGCTTATTATGTTTCTCCTTACCATACATTTCTTTGGCAGTTTTTTATAATGTTTAAGTTATTAAAATACATCAGAATCTTTAATATCAAAAGCATAAATGTTTCTTATTGTAACTAAGCATAAAAATCTAGTTGTTTCATGTAAAATAATAACACTAATGATAACAAAAATTATCTGAGGAAATCACAAATATTTTACTATTTTAAAAAAATGACGTACATGAAATTGAATTTTGCTATAAAATACTTTTGTAATAATTAATAATGGTTGGAGACAGCTTGAATGGGTAATGAAGAAAAACTTTAATATAAGTTTAACATAACAGCAAATGTACAATGTTTAGACAAGGTTTTGTCATCATCAGGTACAAGTAATTTATGCTGACACGGATATATATATATATATATATACTGTATTGAACAAAGAAGTCACATGATCGGAACTTTTGCAAAACTTAGAAGAGGTATCTAGGCACCCCGGTGTGTCGGTTTATTACCTTTGTAATAATTACTTTCTCCTTAGAACCATTGAACCGGAACTGTTGCAAAACTTAGAAGAGGTATCTAGGCACCCCAGGGTGTCGGTTTATTACCTTTGTAATATTTACTTTCTCCTTAGAACCATTGAACCGTAACTGTTGCAAAACTTAGAAGAGGTATCTAGGCACCCCAGGGTGTCGGTTTATTACCTTTGTAATATTTACTTTCTCCTTACTTTTTTTACTATACAGTGGGCTTATAGCACTCACATCCACTTTATTTTTTTACTATACAGTGGGCTTATAGCACTCACATCCACTTTATTTTTATTTTTTACTATACAGTGGGCTTATAACACTCACATCCACTTTATTTTATTTTTTACTATACGGTGGGCTTAGTCATTTTTTTATCGAAAA
>NW_013670707.1:16682-20801 GCF_000517525.1 Limulus polyphemus | reverse complement strand
TACTAATTATATACACACAACATATATATATATATATATATATATATATATATATACATACACAGATACACATTTATATATGTACATATTAAAAATAGTCTCTTTCTTCACCGAAGAGCTTAAAAAATGGCAGTTCAGAATGCTCATGCAGCATTCTCCATAGCTCAACAATCACCAAGTGTGGAGTTATTATGCTAAGCCTCTTTTTATCTTACACTGTTCCAGCAAGAGTAAAATGTTATGTGTAATCAATAAAATAAATATATTGCCATATCTAAGCTCCACAAATTTACTTTATATTTGCATGTTCATAACCCGATTGATTTTTTTTCACTCTTTTAAATACTTCTGATTGTAAATGAAGACAGAAGACAAAAGTGATGAGTTCTCCTGCCCAAAAGGAAGGTAAAAAATAACACTGACACGAAACTTTTAAATGCAATCATTATTAGTTGTGATTCAACCGATATAGCTGAAATGTTCTATATTACAGTCAAAACATGTCTTATCTTTGCTCTAGCTATGTTATTGTAAGTGCAATATACAATCATCAAACATAGCTGCTATATAATTGCCTTATTAAACAAGATTATGAAATCCAATTGAGATACAATTATTTTCTTTGATAGTTACTTTAGCTTAGAAGACTAACTTTGTGAGAACCATTTCATTCAGAAAACAGCATAAGGGTGTTTTAAAATGCTCCACAAATTAAGTTCAGTTCTTACCAAAACTTAGTTTTTGGTGTTGTTGGAAATTTTGTTCATTTCTATTGTACATAAAAAGAATTGCTGAAAACATTTTTATCTATGATTTTAAGATGAACAAAATTATCTGAATTAATTGAACAGTTTACAAAATCATGTTGGTATAGGGTTAATATGCACATCTTTGTTACAAATTCAGAGAGAGGTGTCTTCCTCCCATAACATACAAGTTTCTTATAAAAACTTTACTATTTCATTACTTACCTGAGTAACTGATAATCAACAGGTAAAGCTTTAGTGTCACACTCTCCATCTTCATGTTTTAAAACAGCCTAAGTGAAACAAATAATCAACTTACAAGACATAAACCAAGTGAAAAATTACATTGTAAGAAATAGCTTTTTCAATATTGTATTTTGTCCTCCATAAACTTAGGCTCTTGCAGTATTGGAATTTGTAACATATTTCAAGCATCTATCAACTTACTTGAATGACCTTAAATACTATTAAAAGTTATTATACTGTATAAAAAATATCCTTAATTGCGATTCAAAATATCAAAATGTAGAGTTTACAATGACTACACCACACTAAAATTCCTCAACTTCTTAAGTAAAAATTTGGTTCTATGTTTTTTCTTCAGAAATGAACTTTTAAAACTTGTTTTGTTTAGCACATGTGTATGTAATACGTATAATTCCATAAGTTAAGCAATGTTTGTTTGTTTGCTTTGGTTTTTAATGTAAAGCTACATAAGGGCTATCCACATTAGTCATTCCTAATTTTGAGGTGAAAGACTAAAGGGAAGGTAGCTAGTCATCAACCACCAACTCTTAGGCTCTTCTAGATGAATAGTGAAATTTGACCATTACTCTTTTATATATATACTCACAACTCCACAGTGTGAAGCATGATTTTGTGGCAATAGTACCCTCAGATTCATAGTCCAACATGTTAACTACTAGGCCAGGCCAGATCTGTCAGAAAAGCAATATGCATCATCTTTTTTTATATTTTCAGTATTTGAAACCAGCTTACCTCATATATTTGGAACTGCTGGAGCAGGTCTAAATCAGTCCCTTGTTTAGACATGTAATATTGTATGATTCTTTCCATTCCTTGTTCTTCAAGTGAATCCACAACATCGTAATATGTGTCTTGATCTGGTATTCCATTCAAAGTCTGTATTTAACACAAAAATTCAAAGTATAAATGACTGATTAACTTACCTTTACAAAGAACTTTTTCATACAAACAAACTAAAGTACATATCTCTAACTTAAAAAACATTGTATTTAACTTAGCAATTAAGTAATTTCAAACATTTAATAACACAAAACTATAAATAGTTCCAAGAAGGAGAATAAAATATTTATCATCTACTATATGTATATTGTTTGTGTCTAAACCAATTAGACGAGACCAGGACACTTTAAAACACTTCCCATACCTGAATATTGAACATCTCTACATCAACATCAGGGAATACTCATGATAAAGAACAGAACCAAAATTTTCAAAGTTATGTGCGAGGTGGATCGTGCCACTTTGGAACAAAATATTTATGTTTTTGAAACTGTTTATAATACTATTCATACACACATAATATATATAATTCCTAGAGTAAGCCTGTAATTAGATATTATTATAAAGCAGGCTTATACCCATTACTTATGAGGATTTTTCCACCACTGCTTGCTTGCTTTAAAAGAAGCACAGGATTTTAGTAGATCAGAGTAGCTAATATGGGCACGTACCGAGACTGTGTTTGCAGGACACAATGATCCATTATTATTTTACTACATCAATATGTTATGTAAAACTAGCCACATGAGGAAGAGTCCACAAAGCAACACAAGAGTGATGAAGACTCCAACTTTGATAACCTGACGAAGGAAGAAGACTGATCCAGATAAACAACCTGAAGCAGATGACTAAATGCTCATTAAGTTGATACAAATGAACTCTGCTAGGGGGGTGGGGGTGGTCTTGAAATATGATTCTAAAGATGATAGATAGACATACACGGTCACATTCCACATAGCCAATCCAATAAGATGCTTGGAAAGTTTGTCCATCCACAGGTGAAAGATACTTCTCCACTTTGTAAATATTATATTGTTTTGTCTGCCAAAACCAACAAAACCTGACAGTTGCCACGATTATAAATTTGCTAGTTGACCCAAATATATACAACTGTCATGATGATAACTTACCTGTACTAGTAATACTGACTTTGATACATTTTTGGATCTACAGTTGCATTCATCTTGTGTACTTACAAGCCACAATACTTAATACCAGATTTGAAAGAAACTAGGAGTCACTGTGACACCTATCTCCATCAAGCTGCCCCATAATTGGGGCATCATGAAACATTTACAAATTTATGCACGTAACACAGACATTTTAAATAACTTACAACAACTGAAAATTTTCACATAAATTATTTATCCAATAAATTACTTTTAAATACTAGACAAGACACATACAAATGCCTGAACGTGTTGTGGTCTTCCCTAAACATCAATTTTTAGTGATTTACTGAATGAAAATAAAAGTTAGAATCAGTAAGATGATGATGAAAAGCTAAAACAAGGAAAACACTTACCATTATCATATTACTGAAGTTTTTAACTGCTTTCTTTTTTAAAAGTAATGACTAATATTTTTTATGAGCATTAATAACAAAATTCAAATTACAGTGAACACATTTGTCTATTAAACCTTCAACGTAAAACACATAAAATATTCAAAATTTGCACATTTATACAAAACAAACTCATTTTAAAGCCAAATAATAGCTGTGATAAGTAACAAAAAATTAAAGCAATGAAAAAGATACAAAAGAGTTATTTAGAAAGTGGCATTGTAATGAATTAACTCAATACTTTAGTTATAAAATTAAAACCAAATAGTTAGTTTCCAATTAAATTTGCTTTCTTAGAATCTTAAAAATATCTACAACTAATTGTTTTACTCAAGATATTGGTTTCATCAGTTTATAGTGTACATTTGTTAACCACACAAACAAGTGATTATAATTTATAATTTTATATGCATTTGTGGAAAATAATAAACAGGTTTAACAAGCCGTACGAAAGAAAGGAATTATTATCAGTTAATATGTTGTTGACCACATCATGATAAACAAATACAAGTACCAAGTTTGCCAATAATAATCAAACACAAATATCATATTAGCCAGTGATAACCAAACATAAATACAATGTTAGCCAATGATAACAAAACATAAATACAATGATAGCCAGTGATAACCAAACATAAATACAATATTAGCCAATGATAACCAAACATAAATATAACATTAGCCAATGATAACCAAACATAAATATAACATTAGCCAATGATAACCAAACATAAATATAACATTAGCCAATGATAACCAAAC
>NW_013670707.1:14205-16013 GCF_000517525.1 Limulus polyphemus | reverse complement strand
CCAATGATAACCAAACATAAATACAATGTTAGCCAATGATAACCAAACATAAATATCACATTAGCCAATGATAACCAAATATAAATACAATGTTAGGCAATGATAACCAAACATAAATACAAGGTTAGCCAATGATAACCAAACATAAATACAATGTTAGCCAGTGATAACCAAACATAAATATAAGGTTAGCCAATGATAACCAAACATAAATACAATGTTAGCCAGTGATAACCAAACATAAATACAATGTTAGCCAATGATAACCAAACATAAATACAATATTATCCAATGATAACCAAACATAAATGCAATGATAGCCAGTGATAACCAAACATAAATGCAATGATAGCCAGTGATAACCAAACATAAATACAATGTTAGCCAATGATAACCAAACATAAATACAATATTAGCCAATGATAACCAAACACAACAAGTGCAATGCAGTGGGTGTCAAAACAAAGAAGCTACATGTTATTTTATATCTTTAAGTTGTTATTTACTGAATTTCTGGATAAAGTATGTATATTAAAGTTATACAGCTTTAGCTTGTATCACAATTATGAAGAGAGAATTCACAAACCATCTCTAAAAACTGGTTCAGTTATAAACACAAATGAACTTGCAGGTTTATTATATTTTATGATAAACATTGTGATAATTCACATCTTATATAGTTATTCAGTTATATTATACTTTTTGGTTGGTAACTGGATTTGAGTATCTAAATGCATTGCAAGAAAATTGAAAACAAAGTTTATTATAGAGCATGAAACGTAACTGGCAAGAAAAGAATTTAAATTAATATTAATTAATGTATCTGTTAAGTATTATTCAGATAATCCTCTAAACAATCCAATGGTTGCTGCAATCATATAAAACTTAGTCTGATTTGTAGAATTAAATCCAGATTGGTTGATTATTTTGAAAAAACTAAACAAAAAACAGCAACCAAACTATTAAAGTATCAGTAAAATAAAGTTGCTAACATTTGGAAATCTACTTGTATCTTGTTATATTTACTTCTGTGATTATATTAATAATTAACAAGTTTCTGTTCTGTTTAATGTCTATTATGAAACATCTGTTGTAAAGTAAGTATTTTTTAATGATTTCTCAAGTTTTAATTGAAAGGTTGTTGTTCTTATTTTTCTACTACAAGGTTAACTAGAAGGCTGCCCCCAGTGACACAGTGGTAAGTCTGCAGATTTACAGTGACAGAAACCGGGTTTTGATATCCGTAGTGGGCTGAGCACAGATAGCCCCTTGTATAGCTTTGTGCTTAACTTCAAACAAAACTAGAAGGCTACACTCCTTTTTCCATTCTTAAATAAATATTAGTGAAATATTCAAAATCATAAACTCTTTATTTACATTTTGAGTTAATTATATTCTTGAGTGTGACCAAGATAAATGTTAATATAAGAGAATGCCTGATAACAGATGTAAGACAGCTGGTTTAAGCCACAGAGCACCTTCCATGCTTCCGATTTTTCCTATGTATGATAACATACAAGTTACATATAAGCTGGTAAACAACATTGGAAACAAGACACTCGTATTTAGATTGCAAACATATTGTTACATCAGCGGAAGTCACGTGATGTTGGTAACACATCATGAGATTCGTGAATGATCTTGACTTTTCCTGGCAATTCTAGTCTTTTCTAGGCACCCTCTTTTTTGTATATAAGCCCGGCAAATAAAGTGAGATAATTAATTACAGATAGAGAGATATAGAGACAGATAATTGAGTCAAGTGAGCGGTAGTGACCGTAAGTAAAGGGCGTGAATCGTTGTGAATT
>NW_013670707.1:7711-13825 GCF_000517525.1 Limulus polyphemus | reverse complement strand
TGTGAATTATAGCATATGTTTAAGTTAAAGTGACTGTGGAAATTAAGTGTATTGCAAAGTTGTATTGAGAAATAATAAACTAGTTTTATTTAAGAAAGGACTTGTATTGCTGAAGTTCTTGGAAAGAATTTCTATGGGAAGTTAACAAACGACCAGATACGCAACAATATTTTTGTTAGACATTATATACTGAAGATGGAATATGTAGAATTCCAAAACGTTTATCTGCATCCCTTTCTGTTATAAATAAACAATATTGTTCATTTCAAGTATCAATACCATTTTTATTGTTACAACAATACTATTAAAACTTAGTACCAAGAAGCAAAAATACCCCTTGCTTTAATTCTGACAATCAAGCTATACAACAACCTAACATTTATTGTAAGTCATATATAATCACAAAGAATGTAGAAATTATATTATTATAATCTACTTAAAGTCAAATGAAATTTACAACTAATAATTGAGTTGTTTTTTCATTGATATATATATATATTCCCTTACACACTGTCAGTATATAGGAAAAATGAAAAAATACGATAATCATTCAATTATTCAAAACAAACTTTCACTTGGTTGATATTAGGTGTAAAGTAGGGTGACCAGATGTTCTGATTTTGCCTGGATAGTCCCGTTTTTACGTGCATGTCCCAGTGTCTTGAGAAAAATTCTTGGAGTGCACAAAACATCCCAAATTTATGATAAAGACATCAAACTGTAATAGGCCTACTTAACTTGCTCATTGTTGTAACACAAACTCTCCTGCCACCAAACTATCTCAAAATTTCCATCTGTGCATGGTGAGAAACCTATGTTTGTGCAGATTTCATAATTAAAACATACATTACACAGCCATGTACTGAATTTTATGACTATTTAATTAAAAAATAGGGCTTCTGTGTTTCATTTATTCTTTATGAAAATATATCACAAAGTTTTAAAGTAATGCTAAAACCTAAAAATAGTATGTTTCAAAATGTTACAGATACTTAACTAAACCCAGGTATGAAGTAGCCTATTTTAAGGTGAACTGAATAAAGTTAATAAATAAAAATTTCTTGGGTATATAATTTGACTATTTTTACTCATTTTTTTGTGACTATCACCAAAAAAAAAGTCGTTTAAAGTATTTCAAAAACAATGCCAGTGTTAAAATATATTTGGAAATATTGTGTAACAGTTCAATAAATGTAAAAATAAATTAAAGTTAAACTATTTCATATTTGTGATAACCATTTTGAAATCATGGGTACGGACTGTGCTGTCTCTGTCTTTTGGTTTGGAAATCTGGTCACCCTAGTTAAAAGAATTATAAATTTTCTTACAGACAAACACTGAACATTTTCTTACCTTGTTAATTAATGTCATAGCATAGACTAAGAGCTCCATGTCAGCTGAATCTCTCTCATTTAAAAGATTCATTATGTTAGACCAAGGCATAACATCTAGGATATAAAAAAATTAGTTATTAGATTTTAGTGGGAACAAAAAATAATTCTTTTAAAACAAAGAATTTTACAAGAATAAATATCAATACTTTTCTATTTGTGTGTGGTATTCCAAGTATGAATTAACTTGGCAGAAAGCTACCTAATTTCTGCAAAAACTGAATATTTGTGGACCTAGTAAGTAGAAAGACAGGTGTAGCGATTTGTTGCAGGCAGAATGAAAAAAAAATGACGAAAGATAACAGATGGATACATTAAAAGATGATTGATCAACTGGGTGGTGGACTAATGAATTTGTGGTTGTGAAATTGAAATACACTGTAATTAAATAAAATAAGATAAATGAAGGAAAACCATGTTTAAATGAATGAAGGTGGAAATAAGCTTTTCTTGCAGTTAATTAAAACATGCATAATCAGCAAATTGGATATTTAAGAAAGAATACATAAGACTTCACACCAAGTCTTGAATCTTCCAAAATGGAAGTGAAAACCCTAAAACTGTAATTTCAATTTATTTTCTTCCTGTATCTGACCGATCACAAAAATCTGTAATATCTTTGCTCCACGTAATGGTAGTAGAGCAGCTCCCCATACACAAGGTAAAGAATAACACAATACAACTACCTGACAAAAACATTGATAGCTTCCTAGCCAAGCTCTGATACAAAAGGCAATATTTATGACTGAATTAGCACATGATCTTGACTGGATTTACTATGTTATGAATTATGATTCTAGGGAACTTTAAAAGAATTATAAATATGACGTATATGTTGTATGAGAGGGAGATATTTGATTAAGTGTATGGACTATTCGTAAAACTTGTTTTTTTTTATTTACATTTTGTTGATCATAATTTTAAGTTCAATTCTGTTACTTCAGTAATGTTGTAAAATATTAAAAAAAAGATATTTTGCCAACAAGTTAATAAGACGTAGTGGCATGCCAATAATTCAAACACAACAAACATAGATACTGTCAACTTATAGGGTAATTTCTTAGTTCTGCTTACACGATGACATCATTATGGCTTAGCAAGTCATAACAAACCAGTTCCTATATTAAAACTTTCATCAATCATACTGTCGGTTTCTATGTACTTGTTATATATCTAATTTGCATTTTATCATAAAAAAAAGGAAAACATATATTCATGGTTGTTATATACAGTGATTTAATTTACTGCTATATTAAAAACTGATAGGTCACAATGATCTTCCAGTTAATTATCAAACTGGTTGTTTAATAGGGCTACCAATGAATTATAAGTACAGACAATCACTGCATGAGGTATATTATTGTAAAACAGCAGCATACACAAGGTCAGAAATCTTTCAGCTAACGACAGAGATTCATTTTATATAAAGCATTCCATATTGGAGGCATAATCACAATTCCATTGATCCACATTTGAATATACAATAGACTAATATGGAAAACAAATTGTAAAGTAAGATATTAATACTCCTTCAAGACCCCACATGACTAAACCACTGGTTATATATACAATAATAACGTCTCTAATTCTATATGACAATTTGACAGACAAAGTCATTCACATATTTGTAATTGCTAGCATTTATTAATTAAAAATTTTTTAGGTATAATACACACCAGGTTTCATTAGTTTATTTACTTACATGACAATAAAACTTGATGAACTAGTTTTAATGTGGTTAGTTTATTTACTTACAAAATTTTGTTTGTTATTTTATAAACATCTTGAATATTTCTGATTGTGTCAAGAGTATATATATATCTAATAGAATATGGTCTATTTATTGGTAAAATCACCCAAATTTTTACCAATAAATAGAACATTCTTCATTTAAGTAAATTGAGTTTTATACATTCTTCATTTAAGTAAAATAAGTTTATATATTCTTCATTTAAGTAAAATGAGTTTTATACATTCTTCATTTAAGTAAAATGAGTTTTATACATTCTTCATTTAAGTAAAATGAGTTTTATACATTCTTCATTTAAGTAAAATGAGTTTTATACATTCTTCATTTAAGTAAATTGAGTTTTATACATTCTTCATTTAAGTAAAATAAGTTTATACATTCTTCATTTAAGTAAAATGAGTTTTATACATTCTTCATTTAAGTAAAATGAGTTTTATACATTCTTCATTTAACTAAAATGAGTTTTATACATTCTTCATTTAAGTATTATTAATATGAATATGAAACCAATGCTATAATATTTTCTAGCAACACATATATAGTTTTTATATCCATGTAGGAATGGAAACTGTGTGTAACTGGATGGATAATTAGTGAATATTGTTATAATAATGATTTAATTTAACCTGCTGAATTTATAACCAAAGATGTCCAAGGGAACAACTAAACAGAAATGTTAACGTTTCTATGGTCTCTATGAGAGTACGTTTGATGGAGAGCAAACCAGTTTTAATATACATTGAGCATAATAGTTTTCTTTGAAATATATCATATTCAAAAGTTTTAGTAATTAAATTCTAGTTACCTGTGTCCTCCTGTTGTATACATTAAGGAAATTATAAGTGGAATTAGACAAGTTGTTTTTCCATGCATTACATCATAATGTAAAGTTTACTTTTTGAAATAGAGTACAGATCTAATAGCAGGAATATTGTTATAAAAATAATTTTGATTTTAGTGCCCTCTGATGGCATATTATTAAGTTTCATTAGAATACTTTTTGTATATGCAAGCTAAGAAATATTGAATTTGCAAAGAGCAAACAATGTTTAATATAGTCACAATACATTCATGTGTACAATTTATGAACTTTATCATTAATCATTGAGAAATATACTCATTTACACAGCTCTTTCAAGGAATGCTAGCTGGTTGATCGACCTAATTCAAATACTGTATCTGATGGGTTTACTTAAAACTTCATACTTCTCTTTTAAAGTAACAGAATCAATTGCATGCACTCACTTTTCTCCAAGTCCACTGTAGCAACAGCATTAAGAAGATGCCGACTGTTTGATTCTGTATATTCAACAAAAACCAGTAATAACTTCAAAGCTGTCTTGACTACTAGTCGATACTAAAAAAAAAGAAACTATTATTTATCATTTTAGAAAAAAAATTAGGATGTAGCAAGTTCAAAATATCAATCTAAGTTTATTAGTTACCTTTATCAGGTAACGGCAAAATAACTATTTTAATAACCTTACTAGATATAACTTAAAAAACATACTGAATGCAACAAGAATGCTATGCAACTAAGTTATTGTTTTAATTCAAAAGTATGTTTTTTAAGTTATAAGTCTGCAGACTTATAACAATAAAAAGTGGATTTCGATACTCATGGTTTGCACAACACAGATAGCCTATTGTGTAGCTGAAACTAACTGATGTAACTGATTACAGTGAGTTAATTGCCTAGCTCTATTATAAATGTTATTCAACTAAATCACTCTCGTAGCATATTGTGTAGCTGTAACTAACTGATGTAACTGATTATAGTGAGTTAATTGCCTAGCTCTATTATAAATGTTATTCAACTAAATCACTCTCGTAGCATACTTTCAATACAGCTTATAGATTTTAATGAAAATACTTATAATGTTTTCAGAATGAAGTCTCTTCAATAACAAACTTCTAAATGTACATTTCATCTGGTTCACTGATATTCTAAATTTGTTTGCAGTTGCATTACATGAAATAAGGCATCAATGATAAAACTAAAAACAGATATCAAATCAGTGTGTAAAGATTTGTTTGTTTTAGAGCAAAACCACATTTGACCATCTGCTGTCCACTGCAGGGAATCAAACCTTGGAGTTTAGCATTGTAAGTCTGTAGACTTAACAGCATCCCACTAGGGGACAGCATGTAAAGAAATAATATCAATAATTATAATAGTGATAAATATGTTTATTCTAACAGGTAATTGTCCTACATATATATCAAAATAATCAAATCTAAGGAAGTAACCAACTCTGATTGAGAAACTACCCCAAAAATATAAACCTGGTTTGTTAAATTTTGTTTTTACTATTTTAATTTATTTTATTCTTTCATTTGGATAGGCTATGGCCTACTTTGTGTGTAACTACATAATCATAAAACGTACAGCATGTTACTGAAAAAAAACAAGGTTACAACCATGAAGTAAGATTAACTAATTACCATCACATTTATTAATATTTAAAGAAAGAAAATACAGAGCAAATATAATAATTTAATGAAAACAACAACAAAGGACAAACAAAATAATTTCATAAAACAATACACAACATAATCCCAGCAATTTGATGAGAACAAACACTGTACAAACACAGTAATCTAATGAGAACAAAACAGAGCACACACATAGTAATTTAATGAGAACAAACACTGTCAAACACAGTAATCTAATGAGAACAAAACAGAGCACACACATAGTAATTTAATGAGAACAAAACACTGTACAAACACAGTAATCTAATGAGAACAAAACAGAGCACACACATAGTAATTTAATGAGAACAAAACACTGTACAAACACAGTAATCTAATGAGAACAAAACAGAGCACACACATAGTAATTTAATGAGAACAAAACACTGTACAAACACAGTAATCTAATGAGAACAAAACAGAGCACACACATAGTAATTTAATAGAGAACAAAACACTAGTACAAACACAGTAATCTAATGAGAACAAAACAGAGCA
>NW_013670707.1:1256-7690 GCF_000517525.1 Limulus polyphemus | reverse complement strand
AACAAAACAAGAGCACACACATAGTAATTTAATTAGTAGACGAAAAACTAACTGTACAAACACAGTAAATCTAATAGAGTAACAAAACAAGAGCACACACATAGTAATTTAATGAGAACAAAACACTGTACAAACACAGTAATTTAATGAGAACAAAACAGAGCACACACATAGTAATTTAATGAGAACAAAACACTGTACAAACACAGTAATCTAATGAGAACAAAACAGAGCACACGCATAGCAATTTAACAAGAACAAAACACTGTACAAACACAGTAATCTAATGAGAACAAAACAGAGCACACAAATAGTAATTTAATGAGAACAAAACACTGTACAAACACAGTAATCTAATGAGAACAAAACAGAGCACACGCATAGTAATTTAACAAGAACAAAACACTGTACAAACACAGAATTTAATGAGAACAAAACACAACACAAAAATAGTAATTTAATGAGAACAAAATAAAGGACAAACATAGTATCTTAATGAAAGACATATTGGTGTATTTTTTTTTATATATTTACTATTGGAGTCAGTGCACATAAATTACTAGACTAATTTATCTACTGAAAAACATGAAGCATCAACTAAGACTAAAACATATGTAGACACAGATTTTTCACTAAACAGACAAAGATAATAAATTATATGGTTATAGATAAGTTGGTAATAATATGTGTGTTGTATTACATCACATTATGACTGATAATTATTTTACTCGTATCTCTTTTTAGTGGGTTTCTAGTTAAGTGTGTATCATATACTTTCAACTACACTTCATCTGTTATATGCTACTGATAATGAGGTCTTTTGTTCATTAACAGAGTTCATCAGCTTGGCTGGGTTACAACATTCAAAGTCTCAGTTGGTTAAAAGTTAGCATACACACTTCTAACTGGAATCATATATAAAGCCAGTAAAGAATAATAACAGTAAAATTCCTGTGATATAATATTATATATTGTGTACTAGAAGTTAATGATCCTCCAGAGTGTTATTCAGTTTATTATGTGTTGATGACTTACATTTGTTTGATTCTTTTTTTAAATATTTATTTTTGATTTGTTGTATCTTTGTTTTGATTTTGATTGTGTCATGTGTTGGTATACATGCACTCTGAACTTTCCATCCTTGTAGAGTAGACAGAGATAGATCAGGAGACTGTTTCTCACCTTCTTGTTCCTGTGCTAAGCCATATAACAGACTTGATTCCACCTCAATTGACATCTAGTTCTGGTGAGACATTTCCAAAACAGCTATAAAGACTGGAGTCTGATGTCTTATAACCATTTCACTTTTCCTGTGGGTCTACACTTAATGTTATTAAGGTTGGTCCTTTCAAATTCTTTAGTTTACTGATTACTGTTCAGTTCATTACTGAAAAATCAACCTTGAACTAAGTCTGATATGCATGTAATGTTATTTATCATCATAAAACTTTAGATTTTCAATGTATCTTGAAGTTGGAAATCATCTTGCAAATCTTGTACCTCAGAGAGGGATGTGTTCATGAAGAATATATTTGGATATATCCATGTGGTACTGTAAGGCTTTTATATGGGTTGGATTCTTTACAGTTGGTGTCTGTGACTTGTTGGTGATAAATATCAATAATAAACAAACAGCACACAATCCACTTGTTTTAAAATAATACATTAAAACATGTCAAACATAGATACAAATATTCCTTACACTGTTGGTTATCACAGTTGTATCCAGAGCTTTAAATAATTGTCCCTTTTTCATCAAAGTCCACACAGTCTAGTTCAATTACTTTAGAACACAACTGACAAGAGGAATTATTCTGCTCTACTCTGTTATTACAATACAATCTGTGATAATTTTACTTTAAAAATGCCACTATATGCTCTTTATGGCTAAACTCACAATCATGTGGTGTAAATCTAGCTCTTGAAATTTTCTAGGCATATTTATACCCCAACAGAAGTCTAGAATATTCCATACACTACTCTCTGGTTAATTTAATATTTTCCTCACATATTTTGATCTGGACAACTAAGTATCATGCAAATAAAATTTCTACAATTTAGTTACTGAAAACACTCATTACACAATATAGAATAATTTCTATTAAACATTAAGGGAAATAAAATTAAGTCTTCTGTAAAATGAAATATTTTCTTACTTTGCAACTGATAAGTGAATACAGCCATTGTATTGTTTCGATGTGTTCAATAACCCCATTCATACCATCTACATATAACATCACCTGGCCTAAAGCTATGGAAGATAAGAAAAACTGTTTTTAATCAAACAAAACTTTGACAGAGAAAAGCTTCACTGCTAGAAAACTAAAGAACAAATGTCTATAAGTACATATATATATATATATATATATAAGAAACGGTTTCTTTCATAAGTCAGATTACCTGCCTACTCCATTTTAATAAAGGATGTTTATCAAAAACAATGAATGAGCATAATTAACTGTAAAGACATGAAATACAGGTTTGAAATACTATGTTTTATGTCTAAGAATCCTGACTATTTTAGGGATAATTGTTTCATTTATGTAAATCTACTAATTTCAGCAAGTGCTAATTGCCAAAATATTTTATGAAATCCTCTTTCTATTGTTCAGTTTCTTGTGATACTAACATTAATGTATCTTATTATTAATTTGTAGAGGAAACCTAGTATTCTTGAATTTCATACAAATACTGAAATACAATTTTCTCTCTGTCTTTTTTTCTCTATATACATATATTCATGTGTCTCAAATAATGGCTGAGACTGTTCTTAGTATAAAAAATGGTATTTTTCCCATAATTCAGTTTGAGATAAGTAAAAAGTAAATTGTAAAATATATGAAATTATAGAATCTTCATACTTGCCTCGAAGAATATAATTTTGATAATTTTGATCTGCTTCTGATCCCACTTTGATGAGACAAGCCAACCCATCATTTTGTACAAATTCGTGCACCAGGTCTTTATCATCCTACACAAAGCAAACATTACAAGAAAAAAAAAATCAGTGCATTACAAAATGAAACTGGAAATTTGTAAGAAGATTTTGTTTTAGCTCTCTTGAATATAACAAAAATCATCATTTCTATTATTCTGCATTACAAAAGAAAACATAAAAATCACACTGATTTTTAAATAAGAGATAAGTGAATGGGAAAATAACCTTTATTGCATTGGGAAACTTACTACCATTGGGTCTGTCACATTTTTGAATAATGCATTGTTTTGCTCCAATTTTTTTAAATGAAATTCAGCTCCAAAAGTAGAGTATAATGCAGAAATACTTACCCCATATTAATTACATTAGCAGAATTCCCAGTAAATCTTGAATAAATCTCAATAACTCTGCTTGGTAATGCTACATTCACACACATTCATCTTAAGTAAGTAAAATCAATTTATATGTGTTGTTACATAAAACAAAGGAAGGATAATTTCAATTTACTGGTTTACCTAAAACTAGTTATAAAATAATTATATTCATCCCTCATTGATTCATTTTATGCAAAGCAGTCATATAAGTAATGTTCCTTAAGCCTACACTTGAAAATGAACATTTAGCAACATGGTTTAATAGTTAAAAAACACACTTGAAAATGAACATTTAGCAACATGGTTTAATAGTTCACCATATTTAACTTCACTGTTGTCACCCTAAACAATAAGGGCAGCTTGGCATCAATGTTGCATGTGTAAAATCTGTGTAAGCTAGGTCGTGAGGCAGGAGTATATTAAGGTTAACCAATGCTCTAGGCCCACAGTTTCAGATGTGCTCCTTCCTTCTCAAATGACTCACCAGAAACATTATCCAACAACACAACAACAACAACAACGAAAAATGCACTGAAATGGATCTAAGTTTGTAATTTTTAAATAAAAAAATCAAAATTAAATTTATTTTGAAATTTTTTCCCCTAACATGCACCCCTCAAATTGTTGTGCTCCAGACCCATGCCTTGAAAGTCTATTGGTTAATAAGCCCCTGTTCTGAGGTAATCTTATCCATTGAAAAAACTGTTTCTAGGGTATTTTACTGTCTGGACTCACATGAGTTATCTCCATAAAGCATCTTATACATGCACATTGAGATATAAATCTGTTGAGGATGCAGGCAATGCCATTTGATCAATTTCCTTTCTTCAAGGAAAGTTTAGTATGGTCAGGTGGACATCATCATCATCCAGTAGGGTAAAGTAAGGGCCACTTACACCAGCATATGGCAGTACAAACAGTTACTATAATAGGTGGCATTAATGATACTATTTCACTTATTCTTGCCTCTGGCTTCACATTTGTATTTGAAAACAGTGTTGGTTCTGGTTCAAGACTTTTTCAAAAGAACATACATCAGATACTTGTCTGGAGAGTAAAGTATGACTCATTGGTGGTAAGCAGTATTGTGTCCTCCTGTGACCAGAACACTCCTCATTGGACGTTTAACATGCAAGCCACCCTAGCAAAATCTGTTTTTAATAATGCGAGTATACAGATTTCAACAAGACGAAATTGGTGACGTCAAACTGGTCAACCTATCACAGACATAGGTCAAAAGTTTACGTTTCAGTATAAGGTGGTGATTGGTAAAATCTACATTCCAACTGCACATTGAAGTTTCGCACACCATCAATTGAAAGTTGAATACTGTTACTGTCCGTAAGCAAGTACATTCTACTGTTGAAATCTTGGAGGCCTTCTATTCTGCTCTAAGACAATACCTAGCTACCTATATGTTTGCTAAGGCATAGCAGCACTGAAACTGATCTCCACCCCTACAGGTTGAGGGCCTGGTTCTCGGGTATGAAAGAACAGCACAAGAAAATAAGACACCCCTACAGGTTGAGGGCCTGGTTCTCGGGTATGAAAGAACAGCACAAGAAAATAAGACAATCACAAGCATCATAAAACAGACTGTGCGAAAATTACAGCATCTCCAATATTATCGCGTGGCCTGTTGGCAACAATTAAGACTCTTTGGTTCTTGTGTCTACATAACTGAAAAGGATAATCAAAGGATTGTAGTTAGTTATACTCAACATACTTCGTCAAATAGTACAAAAAAATGGCTAAAAATTTCTAAATTTTTACACAAATAAAATCGAAAATACCACATCTTAACTTTGCTTGTTTTCCACTGTTTTAGGTAAAATAGCTCGAGCTGGTTTTCTAGAGCAATACAGCAAACGCGGCTTTTAAAAAAAAGCAGAATTGTCGCTCCACGTTCCAAAAAAGAAATAAAATTCATCTGAGCATCATTTTATCTTCGCTATTTACCCTCTTGTTATCAGGTGTTCAAATTACCTTACATGTTTAAACAACCATGATTTCGTGAATATTTATCATACATGCATAACAATATACAAGCGCATGTATGCTTACAACATACTGACTCGGAAATTTTGGTTGGTAAGAGATTTAAACAATTAATTATCCTCATCATAAGATAGTACTACGCATATTATACTTTTAATTCTAAGAATTTTTTAGTTTTTTTAACCAGAAGAGTGTATAATAGTATTTCGACCATATTCATTATCGACGACACGTTTTGCTAAATACAGAGCTCATTGGACTGGCTGAGACAGATAAAACAAGTATAATAAATTAAAATCTTGCTTTATGAACTTAAAAAAAGGCGTTTACACACACCATAACATTGGTGAACAATTGTAACGCTAAGCATAGGCGTCTAATAAGGGGGAAGAAGGGACACATGCTACCCGATTTTTCTAGAAAAACATATTCTCATTTCCTTCAAGCCTGTTCTTCCTTACAAGTTACACCTCCCCTTCACCATCATTTCTCCATCCTCGTGAAATGCTATAACTTACTTGAAAAATCTGCTTCAGAGAAAACAAAGATCTTCTAAGTTCTCGTCCCGTGCTGTTTAGTAACTTTTCTGTAATGGTACAAAGAAGAAATAAAAATCACACATGTATAAAAGTAACAACATTTCATAAATATATTGTATATATATATTAAACACAGCCTATTTAAAAATGATTTACATACATGCACAGTGGAATCTACAATCTTAGCAATAAATCCAAGTGTTACCCATTTATTAGGTAATAAATACAGAAATTGTAAATAAGCAAGTTTTACCTTCTTGCCTTTGGCAAAGATTGGGGTAAAAGGCCTAGCTGAAACTGGGATATTAAGTGTGACTTAAATTCAGCTTGTTCGTATTGTTGCGTCAGCGAGGTTACGTGACTCGTTCTCTCGAACCTTCGAGAATTGTCGGGAGATTACTAGATATAGGGTAGTCTGGTATATATATCAGAGGGTGACAACGTGACGGAATAATAATGTGTGTGTAGGTAATGAGTAATTGAACTGCAGTCAGAGAGAGACGTATTGTTGAAGTCTAGCTTGTGATACGTGAATTATAGTTTGTTATAGCGCAACTGTTGAAGTTGAGTGTATCGGTAAAGTTA
>NW_013670707.1:0-949 GCF_000517525.1 Limulus polyphemus | reverse complement strand
AGGACTTGTGTCACTAAAGTTTCGTCGGAACTAAGTTACGGAAAATTAATTAACAAACGGAGACGTAACAGTATTTTGTTGTTGTTACTTGTTCGCAGATAATCTTCTGTACGCCCCTCAGCGATAAATTTATGGACTTACAACGTTAAAATCCAAACAAACAATATTCTGTATAATTAATCCGTTGGTAATGGATGTAAATTTTAGTCTCTTCCTTTGAGTGCAATGTTGCAAACATAACAGGTTACCAATTTGAGAAGGGAAACTAATTTAAAAAGCTGACGAAAACAGTAAAATTATTTAGAGTTTGAAATATCAAGAAATATAGATATCCCACTAAGTGATCTTGTTAAGTGGAATATGAACAACATTTCATGGAAATCTAATGTAGAATGGATATATTAAATACTACACTGAATACAGAAATATTTAAAAGAATATTAGACAACAATTGTGAACTTCTTAAATTTCAATTTCATCAAACTTTTATTATATTTATTTTGTAAGAACTTTCTAGAAATGTAAGGATCAATAAAAGTCAAAAAGAATTATGGATGAGCCATGGAAATCTTCTGTCACAAATAAACGTTTTTTTAAACCTACAAACAACTACATTTTAAATTGTATAAAACATCGAAATCATCAGCACAACTAACTCAACTCGTTAAATTACCCCTAGTGTTAATTGAAGAGAAAATTATAACCAATATTATACCCAATATCTAGCAAAACAACAATACTGTCAAATCTCTAACGTTTTTAATGCTTGAAGCATGTTACTATGAAGAGAACAGTTATGCTTAGGTTTGTTGGAGATAACAAGGTGGAAGAGTTGACCACTACTGTGAAAACTGAGTCTAGACAAGTGATTATTTCAGGGCTAGGAATATTTTCATCCATGATATTGTTGCGTCATCGAGACCACGTGACTATTCTCACACCCTATACT
>NW_013670706.1:49128-75641 GCF_000517525.1 Limulus polyphemus | reverse complement strand
GGAAGAATAAACGAGTTTTATTTAAGAAAGGACTTGTATCGTAGAAGAATCAACAAACAAACATACAGAGACGTAACAGTATGTTTCTTATCCTATTTTACTTACTTACAGCTTCATAAGTAACCTATCCTGTTATTAAAAGCATTAATAACACTGGCTTCGTAAGATACAGTATTAACTGTTTTTACGTTGCTCTTAGGTTTGTGTACGACAACTTGTGGATTGAATCGTACTCGTTTTTTTTGTCTAGTACGAGTCACTTTCGGTTGAGTTGATATAGGACCTCATGATCTAAGATTATAATAATGGGTTTCTATATCAACTTATGTCACTAATGGGGTACTAGGGATATTATCCCCAGTTATTTGGTTACTATGCTCATTGTTAGTGGTAACAACTGGGGTATATTCTTTTGTTATTAACTTATCGCCTATTATTATGTTATGTCTCTTTCTACTCTTGGTATTTCTGGTTCTGCTTCTATTATTTCTTCTTCATCATAAAAAGATGAATCAAACTCATTCAAGTTATCAGTCTCTTCCAGAATACCTTTATCTTGTTCTGCTTGTTTAGTTTCTACACACTCGTATTGACAAGGTTTATAATGTTTTACATTCTTTAACCTGTTCACATGTACTAACTGTTTATTCTTTCCACAGATTTCTTGAATTTCAAAATTAACTGGACTAGTCTGTTTCAAGACTCTAAAAGGACCTTTCCATAACTTTGTTAGCTTTTTAGTATTTCCTTTTTTAACTATTGAGGTATATAATAACACTTTATTCCCTAACTTTATATCACTGACCTGTGCCTTTTTATTTACTTGCCTTTCTCTACTTTCGGCAGCTTTAGTTAGATGTTTGTTAGCTAACTCAAATGCTATTTGCATTATCTGTAGTAATTCTGCCTTATAGTCATAAGCTATTGCATGAATATTTTTAGGAGCTAATATCTCTTGCATAGGTAATATAACATCCCTACCATGCAATAAAAAGAATGGACTTTCTTGAGTAGACTCGTCCTCAGCACTTCTATATGGTAACAGTAACAAGGGAATCTGCTCATCCCAAGTTTTCTGATCCTTCTCACAATACTGAGAGATCATATCTAATAAGGTTCTATTAAATATCTCTACTAAACCATTAGTAGCTGGATGATAAACTGTGGTTTCGATTTTATTCACAAACTTCCTTCATTAACTTAGAAATGAAGTTACTACCTCTATCTGTTAATAGATATTGGGGTATACCATGTCTAGCTGTTATGTTGTTTACAAAAGCTTTAGTTATTGTTTTTGCTTTCTGATCAGGTAAGCGTATAGCCTGGTTAAATAGTCTGTGACTAGTAACACGTATTTGTTTCCTGCGTAGGACGTAGGCAATGGGCCTAAAATGCCCATGGTTACTAGCTGAAAAGGTGTCGTTAAACTCAGCATTCTTTGTAAAGGAGCGTTCCTCAAATGCGGACTGGTTTTTCGTTTCTGACATTCTAAGAACGATTCACAGTACTCCTTAATGTCCTTCCGCATGTTTAACCAAAAGCACCTTCTGCTTATTCTACTATATGTTTTAGTCAAAGCTAAGTATGCTGCAAAAGGTGTGTCATAATATGTTTTCATGACCTTTGTTCTCAGTTTAACAGGTACAACTACTTGTAAAGACCTACTGACCTTAATTTTTCTACATGAAATATCGGAATCTAACATGTATTCTGTTTCTTCTCCTTGTATTACCTTATTGCATAAGTCATTTATTTCTGGATCTTTCTTTTGCTCATTAATTACATGATCTAAGTCAAAAATTACTTCTAATTCGTTTTCATGTTCAGGTTGTACCTCTTTTATCTGGGCCCGGCATGGCCAGGTGGTTAAGGCACTCGACTCGCAATCTGAGGGTCGCGGGTTCGAATCCCTGTCACACCAAACATGCTCGCCCTTTCAGCCGTGGGGGCATTATAATGTGACGGTCAATCCCACTATTCGTTAGTAAAAGAGTAGCCCAAGAGTTGGTGGTGGGTGGTGATGACTAGCTGCCTTCCCTCTAGTTTTTCACTGCTAACTTAGGGACTGCTAGCGCAGTTGGCCCTCGTGTAGCTTTGCGCGAATTTCAAAATAAACAAACAAACAAAACATGATCGTGATCGGAAAAAGCTTAGGCAACCCTATTGTAAAATATAGATAAGTGCAGACATTTATTTCTTTGTAGCTAAAACCTGTTTAACAGTGGAGGATTTCAAACACTTGGTTAGGTTCTCTCTTTAATTTTACAGACACGTGTAGTAAACGTTTAAAGTTTTCGACATCCGTTTGCGATTGAAGAACTAAAGGACACCGCGTGGTTCCTCAAAGATTGTGTAAAGACTTTAACCCTCTAGTCTTACACTGCTAAATTAGGGATGGCTAGCGCAGATAGCCCTCGTGTAGCTTTGCGCGAAATTCAAAACAAACAAACAATCTTTTATCTGATTGATTATTTTCTACCCTGATTCTACTTAAAGCATCTACATTAGAATGTTTTTTACCTGGTCTCTGTATTATTTCAAAGTCATAATCTTGTAGTTATAAAGACCATCTAGCTAATCTAGAGGAAGGGTCTTTTAACGTCATTAACCATTTTAATGGTGCATGATCTGTAATAATGGTAAACTTTCTGCCATATAGATAACAACGAAAGGTTTTAATTCCATGTACTACAGCCAAGCACTATTGTTCTGTAACTGAATAATTTACTTCAGCTTTTCCTAACTGTCTGCACTGATAAGCTATAGGGTGTTCCTTGTCATTTTCATCTAACTGTGATAAAACTGCACCTATAGCGAAACCTGAAGCATCTTTGTTAAGATAAATTATTTACTAAAATCTGGGTAGCTTAAGATTGGTGCTTTTAATAAAGCTTCTCTCAGTTTTTCGAATGCTTCCTGTCTTTTATCTGTCCACTGATATTTTATTTCTTTCTTAGTTAACTCAGTTAGAGGTTTTACTAATAATGCAAAATGCGGTATAAATCTTCTATAGAATCCTACAAATCCCAAAAATGCACGAATATCTTTTACTGTTTTAGGTACTGGATCGTTTCTACAGACTTCTAACTTTTTAGGGTCTGGTTTTACACTATCTGCGGTCACCAAATGACCTAAGTATTCTACCTCATTTTTCAAAAACTGACATTTACTTGGTTTAAGCTTTAAGTTTGTCTTTCTTAATCTATCGAATATATATGCCTTAACCTCTCTAAGTGTTCTTCAAAACTTGCAGCGAACAGTATAACATCGTCTAAGTAACAAAACAAGCCTGATAGTACAACATCCATTAATCTCTGGAATGTCGATGGGGCATTGCATAAGCCAAACCGCATTCTGATAAACTGGTATTTATCTGAAGGTAATACAAAGGCGGTTTTAACTTTATCTTCCTCTTCTATCTCTACTTGCCAATATCCACTTTGTAAATCCATAGATGAAAAGTATTTACTCTTACGTAACCTATCTAAGGTTTCTTAGATATTAGGTAATGGGTAAATGTCTTTGACTGTTACTCCATTCATTTTACGAAAATCCACACAGAACCTTAACTTCCCGTCCTTTTTAGGAACAAATACAACCGGAGATACGGACTACTACTATCCTCTATCACACCTTGTTCAAGCATCTCTTTTACACATTCTTTTAATTTAACCCTGTGTTTTTCTGGTACTCTATAAGGTCTCTGTGCTATAGGCTTATTATTATTATTTAACACTATCTTATGTTTAACCTTGTTTGTACAACCGTCAGAATCATTTTCTCGTACAAATATATATCTATACTCTTCCAACAAATTTATCAAAGTTTTTTGTTTTCGTTCTACACTTCCTAAGATAGAATCCCAGTCTATCCTACTTTCAGGATTCAAAATCAGAACTGAGGTCTGCACCATAATTCCATCTTGACCAGTGAAGATCCTTCGAACTACTGAAAGTCCTTTCTGACTCGGGGATAGACTTCAAGTCCCTCTCAACAATAACTCCTTGTGACGAATTCAAGGAAGCGTGGGGAGTAACCTCAATGAGTATATCTCCAATGGCCTTTGAATTCAAGAGGAGTTCACTGTGTTTAGCTGTGGATGTTTCAACCAAGATGTCTCCAGAACAGAGCTTCTTAACTGATTTTGGACCTAGCAAGCCCCTCTAAGCCCTTCTGAATAAAAAAGGGAGACATTTGCCCTAAAGATTTATTGGACAGTGAATGCAGGATCAGGAAGCGAGGTACGGGTGTACTTTGTGATGGAGACTGCTGGTCAGATTCTTCTGAGCATGGTCGTTTACTGATTAGCAGATTTTTAACTTTTTTATTTGGATTGGGGGATCCCTAATTAAGGAGAAAGCTTCAGCGCCCACTGACTCCACCTGCCATGGAGTCCTACGAGGGGATGCACTACAATGTCAAACAAGGACACTGCAGCAATGCCAGGGTTTCATGAGCACTATACCCAAGCACCAGCATCAGACACGATGTCCACAACACCCATTGAGAATGCCCAACACTGGTACTCAGTTGACCCTAGCCCGAGTGGACCAGCCAATTGACCCTGGGGCCACCCATTTACAGGAATTCAAGGCCAAAGTGGTATGTTGCAGAGCCCCAGACACCACTCAACCACCAGGATCCTCTTTTCCCCTTCACAGGTCGCCATGCACGGCAAACACGTGGGTGGATGTTTAGATCCCATAGGAAGTAACTGAAAATACAGAACCTTCTCTAGGAGCTCCCCTCGCCATGTACAGGAATCCCTGTCGATGGGCCTTTCATGGGTGTTGGCAATCTCATGCCATGTGGCCTATAACGCCACAGTTATAACACGCTATCTGCTCATTTCTTTTCTGCTTTTGAAAGCAGTTTCTTGCTTTGTGCCCAACTTTACCTCAGTTAAAGCACTGGAAACCATTGGGCTTACTCTGTGTATTAGACAGATTAGCCTTGCTAGACTTGTTAATTGCATTTATAGCAGAATGTTTAGGCTTATAGATCTGCTTTTCTCGAAACTCATCTCGAGTAGCTACTTCAATTAAATCTAGTAAAGTTGCTTGAGGAGTTTTTGCTTCATTTACATATCCTCTAGCTACATTACTGTATAGCCCTCATTCATACTCATACTCTCCTAACCCAAAACCATCTCGACCTTGATTTACCCTTTTAGGCATTGCTAAATATTTCAACAGTGCAGCAGTCTATTATACCCCTTCATTTTTGCACCATTGCAGCAACGTATGGTGATCATGTGACTACCCTCCAGCAATTGTACTATGCCATCTATACTGGCACATTGTAGCAGAATCTTCACTTCCTAGAACTGACAGATACAAGCCAGAAACACTGCCAAATCAGTGGAGAAGAAGGGTGGAAAGTGGGTTGGTGGGGGTAAGTCCCTATCAGAAATACATTTTCAGTGTTAGAAAATGTTAACTTCTGAAATGGCACTACCTCCTCTCCACATTTCAAAGGTGGAGGGGCCAATGAAGGTACAAAAGTAATCAAAGAAGCAGAAAACAACTGCCATGAAATAATAGGTGTGCCACAATTATAAAAGGAGGCACACCAGTGGAGTATAGCACTCCTTCTGGAACAGGTACTCTTCACCAGTAACAAACAAAGTAAGACACATAGGGCAGAACTTAATAGACAGACACCATGTCATGCAAGACAGATTCTGCCCATGGACAACAAATAGTACATAAGACGTCCAACTAAGTATGGCAAGTGTGGTCAGCCTAGGCAACAACATCCTGGAGAAGTGCCTTGTGGTTAACTGAGTATAGCAAGTGCGGCAAACTTGGGCAATAAACATCTAGGAGAAGCACCTTGGATTGAGAATATTAGGAAGTATACAACGATATTCCTCTTCTTACAGAGCGGATACATATGACAATGAAGTTTTAATTACTGTAAAAATCCCACTCCTGAGGAAACTTCCACAGTCCACCACTCCAGCAACTGGGAATCCAACAGTGGCAAGGACCCCCTTGCTCCACTAGAAGAAAGAGGGGGAATGTGCATTGGGGGGGAGGGGTTCAGAGGAACGACATGCTGGAGACAGTACATTGGGTATCTGTGTTTCCCCAATTTGAAAAGCAGAAGGACTGTGACTGTAAGAATCACAGATCATGAAGTCCATGAGTAATGGCCCTTTATATATGATACAGTGATAATAAAATATATTAAATATATAGAAACATAAGTGGCCAGTGGTCTTTCAGAAACACCCCATCTCCACAGCAAGTGCTATAGAAGTATACAGATTTAGTGCTAAGATATAAAATTCAACATACCTGTCCAGGCAACACCCGCCACTATGTGGGATCCTGAAATATGATGTATATCAACAAAATAGATACAAAATAATAATATGTCGACTTATCCCAGGTAAACGTGAACAGATGTGTGTAGAATCGCCACAGGAGGAAGATGAAACCTGCCTGAGAAAGGAACAGCTATGTTGTGCAGAGAAAGAGCGATAAATGTATTGAAAGTTGTCCATATACCAGCCTGAATGATCTCCTCCAAAAGACAGGGTTCTGAGCAGCTAAAGATTTAGTTAGATAACGAATTTGGTGTGAAAAAACATTATAGATGGCAACCTGTCAGGGACACGTCAAAATACGCCAGTTGTATGAGTTGACAAACTCAACCAGTGAGCATAATAGGTGAAAAATAACGGAAAAGAGAGGAATACCATAAAACAATGAGTCAGGAATGAGAACAATGAAAGGATGCAATATGAGCCAAATAACATAGTCGAGAACAAACTGGACAAAGTAGATTACCTGGATCTGAATGGAAATATAGGTGGGAAAAGGAAGATAAGGAAATAGGAGAAATAGCAAACAACCTTCCCTGGCAGCCGATGTCCTGGGAAGGAAGGCTCGATCCCAATAGTGGAGAACATATGAGGAATGGCATAAATATTGGAACGACAATGACTATATGTTATGAGGGGGAGGATTTAGGTCTTAATAGAAAAAATTTACAAGAAACAAGGGTTCAAAGGGATAACTGGACAGGCCATAAAGAACAGCATTGAGATCCCAATCTGGCAGATGGACCAGATGAAAGGAATGAAAAAGGAGGGAAACAATTGGGCAATAGAAGGTTTTTTGGAAGTGGGAGAGTGGAAGATGTTCGACAGGGCAGCCCTACAAAGAGCAATAGTTGAAACAGACAAACAATGATCAAACAACCAGATGAAGAACTGGGACAGGTGAGGAACAGGACAGGATGGTTGAAAGTCATGGCAAATAGACCAAAGTCAGAAGCAAGACCAATGACTCTGATACATCGACAAGAAGGAAGGGCAAATGGTACAGGCAAGAAAATATGTCCCTGAGCTGAGGCATGGGACTGGACAAAAGTCACACAGAAAGATGGAGTATGGTGACTTTGAGATGAAAACATCAGACTGTGGCTGTCAGAGGAGTGATCAGGACAGAGAAAAGGGCATGGTCTGCTGCTCCAGTAAGGACCAAAGCAGAGGGAACCACGTATGAGCCAGTAATACAGGCAACCAGCAGAACACAACAAGGAGTGGTTTGGATAAAGGAAAAGACCCAGAAAAGAAGTCTGATCAGAGGGTAGGCATATAGGTGAAGACCCCTCCAACCTTGACTGAAAACATCTACTCTCAGAGCTGGAGGTAAGGAACTGGAGACCAAAAAATAAATAAGTTTGGCATTCCAGTGAGTGGCAAACACACACACACACACACACACACATATATATATATATATGGTGTTCCCTGTTGAGAACACACCCACAGAAATTTCTGAGTATGAAGAGACCAATCTGTGGAGAACCTGGATGGGATGGGATAAGAGATCAGCCATATGATTCCTAACTCTGAGAACATGACCTGCCAGGACCTTGATGTCGTGGTCACTGCCCTAGTACAGGAAATCCAGAGTCTGAAAAGACAAAGATCTGGACTTGGTTACTCCTTGCTTGGTGAAAAAGCTGACAACAGTAGAATTGTCAGAATGAACCATAACCATCCTCTTCTGAAAGAATGGGAGGAAATGATACAGAGCCAGATGAACTGCCAAAGGTTCCAGGATGCAGATATGGAGAGTAGCTTCCTTGACTGACCATCGACTCAAAATCAACTCTCTGGGGAATGAAGGACACCCCCCCAACTCATCAAAGGAACATCTGTGAACAGATGAGACACGGGACAAGGTGGAGGAATGGGAACCCCCACAGTGGTCAAGTCCCTGTCAAACCACCAAGCAAGGTTGGCCTGGACACCAAGGGAAGGGAAATGGGATGGTCCAAGGGTCATGGGGGAAGTTCCACTGGTTGAGGAACATTCCAAGGAAGCTCACATCTTCTAAAGAGATAGAATCTCACGTGCAGAGAGAGAAGGAAAAGGTAGGGCTATCATGACTGCCTGCTCCATATCCTGGAGCCAAAGTGGAGAAGGCTGGGCTTGACAGATATGGGAAGTGAAGAGAACCACAAAATGAATAAGATACTGCAAGGAGGTAGTAAAGCAATTCTCCAACTTGATGAGAAACCCCACTGAGCAGCTTCTCAAAGAAGAAAGTGGATGTGAGTGACTGACTGGGCATGGGAAGAGGTGAGCAGAAGCCAGTCGTCCATGAAATGGTGAGTTCAAACACCCAGAGAGAGAAGATGACATGCAAAAGAGTGCAAAAGACAGAACCCTCATAGACAAACCAAAGAAAAATGATGTAACACTGGGAAAAAAATACACACCAAAGAAACTGAGAGTATAAACAACCCATAATATTGAATATACAAGTCCACTCAAAGAATCTATAAGACAAAAGACACGAAAATAAAACCTACCCTGAAGAACATGAGAATAAAAAGGCACCCAGTTTGACTCAAAATCAATTCCCAATTAGACGTGACTAGTAGTAAAGAAAATATAACTTACAAATTAAATAACATTAACAGTGAAAAGAAATAAAAATTTAAACAAACTTCAGATGCAAGTTTAAAGTAAAGTAATCTAGATGGTAAAAAAGGAAAAAAACCTGACTTACCCAACAATGAGCAGAGAAGACATGAATGATCTAAATTATCAAGTGCTGAAAATAGATCCATCCACGCTGAAAAACTTACCACAGATCTCCTTAAAAAAGAACAATGCTTAACCCAGCAGATTATGAGGAGGCATGGTATCAAGTGGAAAGTGCCATAGAAATAAACTTTCCACACAGTAGGTCTACCCCTCTGCACAAAAATCGCAAGTTGGAAGGAAAAAATAGCCAGCTGGATGTAAGACATGAACTCCCTGCAAACTAAAGCCTGTGATTCCCCAGCAGACATCGTAGATCCTGAGAACTGGGGACCAGTATAAAAACCATTGTCTACTTATGGTGGGAATTTTATCATCCGCCATATTAACTCTCGAATTCATATGAACAAAGTAGAATTTGAAAAACAGAGGCATTTCATAAACAAATGAGTAGAACTAATGGAAATCAAACACAAGAAGTTGAAACTGATATAAATTTACGATCAAGCACAATCAAAAGTTTGTAGTTATATGGAGAATGAGGTAAAACACAAGTCTATACACTTGAATGGCAATCGAGAAAGTGAGAATTGTGCTGCAATGGTAGAGTATAGATGGCACATTATGATTGGTGGATGGTAGTCACATGATCAGCACACATTCCTGCAATGCCACAAAAATGAAAATCTTTCATTAAAACAAGAGAAAATAAGTTAAAAATTATAATCAATAACTATACAAATTTGAAGCACAGCATTCCATATGTAAGGTTTTCAAAATTTTTTACTCTAAGTTTTGTCTTGTTTTTCATTTAACATTAAAAGTTAATTCAAATTTGAAATCATTCTTTAAAAATGTATATTATATATATATATATGTATATAGCTGGATAACTATGGAACCTTGAAGTTGTGCTATACATCAATATTCAATTATTCATTTAATTCAGCAATATAAATGGAAAGAACCACAAACAGGAAAAAATAATTTTACAAATGAACATAAAGTGAGTTATTTAAAATACAAGTATTAATTTGTTATACCTCCTCTCATCCAAAGCTATCTCGATCTTGATTTGCCCTCTAAGCATTGCTAAAAGTTTCAACAGTACACCAGTTTATTATACCCAAAAACTGAAAAGGTGAAGTACAGATGTTGAAAGAGGTTCTTGCAAGGCTTAAATAAAACAATAATACAGCATGTAGCCCAAAACATTGTCCCAGTACAGAGAAAATTTGCAGAAGATACCCATAAAAATTTCAACTGACAAGTTCTAAAACACTGCCAAAATCCAGCTTGAAAAATAAGCTATATATGAAATATATTTTAGGAAACGGGTGGGCCTCAGAAAGATCCCTAGAGGGCCACAATAAAATATATTTGGTGAAGTCAACATAGGGACTTGTAGCATAACTAAATAATGGCTATAGTATCTCCAGCCTTGTATGCTTACGTTGTTTAATATTCCCATTTGTACATTTATGAAATTTCCAATTTTTTTATTTATCTTATGTCTCAAACCCTAAGCTTGTTTGTTTACTTTTTTTTTGCAACTGTATTTTCACTTTAAGTTATCTGTATTTTTTTACAATCCGTATACCCCTTTTTATTTCAACAATTTTTAGTAATCTTGTTTCTTTTATTTTTTATGTACATCATGGACATAAATGTGTATAATAGTAATACTGTCCTATTTGAAACAGTTCAGTTTAATGAAATTCGTAGTTGGTGTATGATACTCTGTTGGCAAACAATGACAACCTTTGGATTGGCTTCATGCAGATTGGATTGCTCCTGATATCATTGCCACAATGTTATCTTTGCACTATGGTGCATGGTGATCAACATACCACATGTTATGTATATGTTTGTAAAATATATATATATAGCTAGTATATTTATATCATCTAGCTATATTTGGAGTCTGTAAACACTGGATTGGAAGGATTAATGAATTTATACTGGAATGGTGCATGACTGGATTTTGTAATCACACAAGTTTTATTCATACATGCAATGCATATTGGTTAATATTTATCTCTCTCCCTTTCTCTGTATATATACATATATATGTAGACTTTACAGTATTTTTTAAGTTGTAAAGCCATAGATATAGATAGCCATATGTATTTTTCAAGTTGTATAGATGCATGCACATATATTCATATGATGCAAAAATAAGAAAATATGTCATATATATACACAAATAGACATTTCTAATATTTCTTATAGTTATATTTCCCCTTTCTTCTTCCTTCTCTCCACTGACCATAGTAAGGCCAGTCGCTTTTGGTGCAGCTCACCAGATTTCCTCTTAGAATGACATTCTGCACACTCTACAAGGTCAAAAACATGTTAATTAACAATTATGACTTGATTACATTAATATACCTCCCCCCTCTATTTCTGATGGAGTTTGGATCATGACATTCCTACGACCCTCTTCCACTGTGATGACCCTAATCTCTGGTGGACCATCACTGCTGCATATTTTATCTGAAACAAAATATTTTTTACATAAAATATATAGCTACAAAATTTCTCCTTCACTTTCACCTATAATCACCATCTTCCACTTGCACAATTTTGCCACTCCTGATAATTAATCCATATGCAGTATCTATAAAATTCTAATCAGGCAGTGTGGGCTATAATTCAACACTTAGGATCTGCAATCACTATGATTGCCAATCCAATGCTCAAAACTGAGCTTGATGCTATCTTTTAAACTACAACTTAAAGATATCTGTTGTGGGAGACTAGCTGATACGGTTCCTGATGTCTTACTGTAGCTATTGGCTATTTGACTGCATTAGTTTGACATTTAAGCTGCAGCTGCATATTGTTATGGAGATTTGTTTCAGAATACAATGAGCATTTATAGTTTCTGTGTAACTAAATTCTCAATATATAGTATAGCAATGGGTATATATATATGCTTAGACTAAGACACAACCCACACTATGTGCTTATAAAATTTTACCAATAGAAAAGCAGCCTTTTCAACTAAAACATATGTGTCTAAAACATTGCTTTAAATAAACCTTCGTGTCTTTTAAAGTAATTATTCTATGAATGTGTGTAATTAAATTTAATATTATGTGTTTTTTTGTATTTTTTACTCCTTCACTTCATACATAATATGTGGAGATTGGCTCCTTAAAGACAACTATTGTATAATGTACAAAGCATTGAGTATCTGCATGTTAGTCATCTAATATTCATCTATTATTGGCTGGTAATTCCTGTTTCAACCTGTACTAAAACTTCTTAAAGGAACACCAGAAAACTAACTTCAAGGGGTAATGATAACATCATTTACACTAAAATTATGATTTTTTAGCATATGAAAAATATAGTAATAACTTAAAAAGTACTCAATGTAATGCATAATGATCCATTTAGTAATACTGCCTAGGTTTTGATTGTAATACTAGTGGTTGTATTTACTGTATGCTGTAGAATAATAATAATAAAAAGAAGAACAAATGGCCAATATCTATTATGAACCAATACTGTGATTCATGATAATAAGAAAATAAAGATAAGCAGTTGCTGGCTTAAATGCATATTTATGTTTATTTTACAATTTCCTTATGTTGTATAATGATGTGCATGTTGGTGGATATTTAATTTGTATTTTACCAAACTGATAACAAGAGACAATCAAAATTTGACAGTTTAAAATGTGATCCAATATACATTTTTTCAGATACAGTGACAATTTATGGCACAGTGAGCACTTCATAACAGAAAAATATAACTTTCGTAGGCTCAAATGGTATCTAATATTTTGATCATGTGGTATTGATGTCTTACAATTTCAAAATACTTGCAAAGAAAGTGGATAGATATGCTGTACTAGTTTAAAAAATTTAACATAAAAAGCTTTGATTTTCAAATATTTTGTACCTTTTACTATTTCACAGATGCCAGTATCTAATAACTACTAGTATATATATATATATATATCTTTGTTTTAGTAAGAGTTTGTACATGTGTGGGTTAGAATGTTTTAGTTTGTAATCAGCTTGTGTTAAATGACAAGTCTCATACCTAAATTGTTTCAATGTTTGTAAAAAAAATAGTTAAAAACATAGAAACATCAAGTCTTGTTTTATGTTGGGTTTATTTCTGAATTTGAACATACAGTACACCTCACATTATAATAAGCATGCTTGTTATGACTAGGTGTGTTATTTCTTTTCATTTTTAAACATCACCTTAACCTAGGCCTACATCATTAAAGTACAAATAGCTTAGATTATCAGCACTTCCTATAGTATATGTTAGACTCAGTCATTCTCGGGCCTGTGAAGTTATCACAGAAATGTCAGTCAATTCTGAATTTTGTTTTTGTTTCATTTCATGCAAAGACTAAGGGCCATCTATGATAGCTGTCCCTAATTTAGAAGTGACAGGACTAGAAGTAAGACTGTTAGTCAACATCACCCACCCCCAACTCTTGGAGCTACTTTTTACCAACAGATAATGGGATTAACTTTCATATTATCAAGCCCCTATAGCTGAAAGAGTGTGCATGTTCAGTAACAGGTTTCGATCCTGTAATCCACAGATTGCAAGTTGAATGACCTAATTACCAGACCACTGGCTCTGGAACCCAAGGTTATTTAAACAACTTGAAAATGTATGAGTATGAAGTGAACTATTTTTGTTCACAGCTGCAAACCCATCTAACAATTCACAAAAGCCTTCTGTATAAAATTTACATTATTTATAAATGCTACTTACAGACTGAACTGAATAAGATCAACTAAAATGAACTTGTCACGTGTAAATATCAACTTATCTTTAAACTTGTGAATTCAATTTTTTGGAATAAATGCCACTTAGTGAATAATTTAAATTATTACTGTTTGTTATTTCATTTAAAATTTTTATTATTGCATTTAACTGCCTTTAACTTTTAATAAAATAAATTTGGATTATAATTTTGATGTTTCAAAATACCTTTCAAGTAAACTTTATTTAATTTAAAGATGTAATAGGAAGTTTTTTCACTTGAAAATCAAATCAATATTAATTAGTGTCAAAAATGTGAATCTTTTAACGGGCACAGCACAGAGCTGTGTGAAGTGTTTTACTATACACAGTTATGAAAATATCTTTTATAATAGTGATAAACCCTTCTTTAAATTCTCACAGCTACATGAAAGTTAACATTTTCCTTGCCTGAAAATGTATTTCAGATAGATACTCACCACTCTTCACAACAAAGAGGTATTATCTTGTATGCACTTTCATGTAAATTCCTGTGCATGCCATAAACCTTGAACAAAACTCCCACCCCTACACATATCAAATGTATTGCACAACCCCATGATGTAATCATCATTATACAATAGTCCTCTATTAACAGAATGGAGGATGGAAAAAACAACAGAGAAGGTGTCTAAATGGATAATGATAAGAAGACCAAAAAGATGAGACAGAAGATTGTGGCAAGCATATGGAACAACCACCATCATGAGGATTTGAAGAAAAACTCTTACTCTGGAGATCAAATGCTGGAAATGGATCATGTATCCAGAACAGTACTACTGAACAGTGACAGTGGTACAAAAGTGTATTTGTAAGATGGATTGACATTGAGTGCAACAAAATATTATGTGTCACCTTTGGTGTGTCCACTATGGATATGGAACTCCATACATGTAAGTGGAAGACACCCACATGCAGACTGGTGAGATGTGATGGGTTACAAACAAAAGCAAGTCTGTCAGAAGAGGGACATCTAGGGTCACGTGGGATCAAGTGAGCCATTACAATGGCAAGAGGGGAAGGGAAAGACTACAATAGATCACTGTATATACCCACACTGACAGGCCAAAAGCACTGAAGGGGACACTATGGGCACTATCAAGAAGAGCAATGGACTCAAGAAAAAAAAAAGATGGCCCAAAAGATAAGTCCTCTATGCAGAAAATGGAGACATGAGAGTTTACAGATCCATAGCTATAAGTCACAAGTTTGTAAAGAAGTATGCTGAGCCTGCCATGCATACAAAGTGAGAAATGAATGAGATACAGGTTAAGGATTGAGACTGAATTAAATAACCAAACCAGCCACCTCAAAGGAGACAATTTCCAATAGAGAAGGAAGGTCACAACAGATAAAGCAACATTGGAAGGGGCAAGTAGAAGCCAAACATCCATAGAGCAGTAGTATAAATAGGCCTCAAGTTTCTAACTGCTGAGCAAAAACCCACAGGACCCAAAGAAAAATGATGTGGCCAAAGCCAACTCAAAGGAAATGGCTGAGAACTGAATATTCAACTATGGTGGATGAAACAAAAGAAGCAAAAGGCAGACAGATAAATTGGGATATAGAGAAAAAGTCTGAGACCTTGAATCAAGTCATCCACCACTGGGGAGAGTGCCTAATTCAGAGCGAATAAACGATCCATGAGAAGACCAAAGCTGGGTCAAGTGGGACAGACTGATGACTGGCCACCACTACCCACCATCACAGGAACAACAAAAAAACAGGAGTAAAACCCCTTGCACATCCTATCACATAATAATCTCTCACATGACACAAAAAAAATATCATGCAACCTTTTTATTTACCTACAAAATCATACACATTTTCATATAACACTACATACAACTTTCTTCAGTTATAAATAAGTTTTCTTATATACTGCAAGTAAATTAGAGAGTTTGATTCCGTCATGTGAACATATTCAACATAAACCACCCACAAGTTCAGTACTCGGATGCCCCTAGCTATATGGCACATACGATATGTTATTACAAATTATACAGTTTTACAGTAACAATTAACTGACGTACTTTTACATTACACAAAGACATCATAGTTTGTTTCACCGTGCACATAAATGGAAAGTGATAAGAAATTATCTAATGGGTGTAGATATGTCAAACCCCCAGCTCTCCCAAAAATAAGATAGTAGTTCAACTAGGCTCGACACAATGAGTGGAAAAGGAGTTATCCCATGCCAACCAAACATCATAGGCTGGTGCAATACATGTTAACACGTGTAGGGGTGGGATATTTTTGCAAGACTTATGACATGTGCAAGAATTTAAATGGCAGTGCACACAAGGTAATAGCTCTTTGTTCACAGTGTAGAAAAACAAGAAAAAAACACAGAAACCCCTGAAGAACTCTGAATGTTGTAGAAAAGGAAGACTACAAGCATACAAAGTGATAGAGCAGAACTTCCAAAAGACCAGAGCCAAGAGGTGACACTAGAAAAAATCACCACAAGACCCACAATGGTTAGCCCTCAAAGAAGGGTGGATCTTGGATGATAACAAGGAACAGGAAGAAGGGCAACCCCAGAAGGCCATATATGATGAGAAATCTGGTAGGGCATCCTGGTTCCAAAGGCAATAAACCAAAGTGAGAAGAGCAGAGATGAGGAGCTGAATCAACTAAAGATGCCAAAGTAGAAGAAATGTGGAATACTGCACATGGATGATGTGTCACCCTTCTACTAGTAAAGAACTATAGTCTAATGAGGATAGTATCATAGGCTAGTGCAATACATTTAACACATATAGGGGTGGAGGTTTATTTCCAGACTTGTGGCATGTGTAAGAATTTGCATGGCAGTAATATCTCTTTGTTCAGAGAGAGGTGAATAACACCTTTGAAAGCTATTCACAGAATAAACACAATATTTTCCTTGTGCTATTTAAAACCAGAATCTATTTGGTATATAGACTTGTATCCAGAAATCCATTTAAACACACAGTATCCTTTATAATATGTGTCAAGCATGGTCTACTGGTTATTATGCCAAACTGTGAATCCAGGGATCTGTAGTTTGTGTCCCATTGTCTCAAATTCATGCTACGAAGTTTGGTGATGGTTAGACCCTATTATTCAAAAGAAATAGCCCAAGACTTGGTGGTAGGTGTCACTGACAAACTGCCCTCCCTCTAGACTATTGAATCCAGGACAACTAGACACCAGACAATTAGACACCTAAAAAAATGATGAAGTAGGACATTTAGACACCACTTGTTTAATATAAAATAAAACAATAATTACAATACTTTTCCCCATTATATCACCTGTATATATCTAGGTTTATTATATTATTAGTTTAATTTACTCCATTATATGATCTGGATGGTAAACAGACAACTATATAAATATTAGGTGTATAATTACCAGAAAGACCTTGGGGTACCGTGTAGCTTGCTCAAATTTCCAAAACAAACAAACTCTTATAATATCTGATATCTAATTCAGTCATGCATCTTAATGAGTTTGATTTTTTTAAAAATTCCATCTTGCACAATTCTATACAGACATAACATACAACTACCCAACATTATGCTTTGAATATTCTGAATGTTACAAAATCTTAAAACTTTTATAATTAAAACACAGATGTAAACATGACATATTTGTTATTAATGGGCCACACATCTAGAGATAACAGTCAAGTTAGTGTTGCAGTAACTTCTACATAAATAAAAACTGCTTGTTTGCAAACAATTTTTTTCACTTTATGTCAAAAAGAGTATTCATTTTAGGTTGGTTCATCATGTACATGTAATGGTAAAGATGAAGTGAAAAAGTAACAAAATTAGAATAATTAAAACTAAAGGAATCATCAAATGTATGACACTTCAGTCTTTCATGCACCAAACAAAGTAGACAATTTGGCAATATGCTGATAAACTAGCTTTTGAAAACTTTTAAAATACCCAATAATGATATGTCTTAGTTTTCAGATTTAAAAGGAAATAAATTATTTCAAAATGAAAGTACTTCAACCTATTAAATGGCACCCACAACACCAAAGTAAGAGTATTTCATCTGAACATGTGAATGAACCAAAGATCTTGGTATGAAAACACTGATATTAAAAAATAAACATTACTTTATCTGAACATTGGGATACAAACCTAACAGAGGCTAAGAAACATTTTATTTTAAAAGTAACCATAATGTTAAATCAATAAAATGAATTAAGTACGTGTATGTTTACTCAAAAAACACAATATCCCAAACATACTGACACAATTCCTAGGAATCTGAACCTTTGCATTTGAAACTACAAAGAGTGATGCTTCTTCCATTTAACTTACAAGTAAACATTATTGATTCATTAAAGTAAAACATTTACTGTATAATCTCAAAAAAAAGTACTTAAGACAGTTTCTCATAAGAATGTTTATGTAGGACCATCTCAAAGAAAAGTTCAAACAAAACACCTAAAAAAGGAAATATAAGACAGTTCAATTTAATGAATTCAATCAATGCTACTTAATTACCAATAAGAAATAAAATAATTCCCCCTTTATAAAAGCTTAACATGATTATTTCACAACTCCGTAAAACTTAAAATTATGTCCCTATTGCCTCTTTAAAGTCATTTCCTAGCAGAGCCAGCCTTAAGCACAAACAACTGCATTGGAGTATGGGATTGTTAAAGGTCTTACACTGGTAAGTTACAAATAATATTTAAAATGTATCCATTAATATATCTCTTGCAAAAGTGTAGCAAAATATGTTATGTTTAATTCTTTAAAACAGCATGTACTCACTTTTAAAATTGCTTTTGGGGCCTTACACTTGTGAAGCCAAGTCCTACACTGTACATCATACCACACACATATGTACAGCAGACTTGTAAAGAGTAGTTTTAAAAGGTTAATATGAAAAACATTACTAATGAAATGTAAAGCATAACAATAAAAAAAAGTTCTTGAACAATAAAGCAATTCAATGAGAAAAAATGAACAAACTCTTGTATTCAACTTCTCCTCCCTCACATAACTTTTGTTTTTTGTTGAGTCATGAACAAGATTCAGTAAAGTGCCTTCCAGTAAAAATGTTTCAACACAGGAGATAGAAAGTCCTATACATGTAAATTCACTTTCTAATATGCATTATAGCCTTAACTGATATTTTCTATTTCATCAAAATATTGTACAGTACCATAAGCATTAATATAGTATAGACTAGTCTACTTTCAGAACCTAAACAAATGAAGAAATATCACCATAGCAACTGATATTACTTAAATTACAACTTGTACACTTCTCAGTGTTATCGGGATTACATAAAGAAAAACTTGTTTTAAGCAAATGAAGAAGAAAACTGATGATAATGACACAGAGGTATAAGTTATAATAAAGTATGTTTACACTATTAACTTGTAACATTTGCACCTTTTTAAAGTACAGTTTACAAAATGTTATATAACAAGGATATAATCAGTCACGTCAAAGTATTTTATAGATAAAGTCTAATCTTGAAAAATCTACTGTTTTAATTAACTTTTGAATTACATGCAGATAAGAGATGCTAAAATCATCTTAACATGATATGATGCATGATGAGTTTCAATTTTCTTTTGTTTTATGAAAATATTGTACAAAAGACTATATGAATTCTAGTACGTGTTGCCCATCAACAGATGTACCTCATATGAGTGCTAACCATCAATTTCACACAGTGTAGTTCATACATTAAATCAACTACATAATCCTCGGGGCTTACTTTAAACTAAAAATGGCATTTATGGTGTTGTTATTGTTGTTACTTCAATGGCCAATAAGTCCAAAGTCTGTCAAATTATCCAGTTACACTATCAACATTACAGTCAACCAGAAAAAAAACCTGATAACCTGAAAAGATTTTTCTGTGTTTTTAAACAACATAACATGAGAAAATGAATATCACATTACGTATTTACACGTATTAACAAACAAGTACTGGCTCCAAGCCTAAATACTTTGAACAATTACTGATCAAACAATCTTAAGAATCCACATTTGAAAAATACAAATATTTTAAAAATGTATTCTTTGGTGCTTATAAAGGAGATATGCTTTATATGAAATTTTAATTTCTAACATAAGTAATGCATTAATGCTCATTGAAGCAACAGCTGTTCAGAAAACATTTGTCCTATAGCTTTAGTACAACCTTTAATAAAATCAATACTCACTAAAAAAATATTTCTCCAAGTATCAGAAGAGAAAATATCTAATCTCTTACAACAGCTGACTACTATACCAACATACAAAATAAGTTCTTATAAGTTGTTTCATTGTTGTAATTTTAGATATAGGTTTAAATATCAAATGTCAGCTTTAAATCTAATACACTTTGTACACTTTAGTACAAAAATAATAAAGTGAATCAGATGTGTTAAAAACAGTGATATAATTCTAACCTATTTTTCATCTAATGCTACAAAGATAATATTTCAAAAAACTAAGTTCAGATATTATACTGGAAAAATGAGCAAAAAATCAAGATTACCTTTCATGTACCAGGTGACATTAAAGTATAGTTATCAGCAATTCAACAAAAATGCATAAAACGGATCTTTAAATAATTTCAAATTACATAACACTTAGCTAGAAAAAACCTAAAACTGAACAAAAAATATACAGAACCCATAACTTCAACATTGTTGTATACTCAGTTTAATCATGTTTCTAAACAAATCAGAATTCCAGCTGCATTCTGTCATCTACTATATGTTGCATGCTCGAGTTAGCTAATATGCTGTATATATATATAGGCCTACACATGTAATTAAAAAAAGAAAGTTATAAAACCTCTTATTGTTTGCCATTTGATACTCATATCATTCAATTAAAAATGGCTGGAGAAAAGCCTTAAGGAAACTTTATATTTACCACTAGCCTATGTAATTTATCCCAAAAGTTAACTTTAGTACCTCCAGATTTGTTATGCATTAAAACATAAAAGAAGAATGAGAAGTAATTTGGGGAGATTTTGCTGCATAAAATTCTCTACTGAGAGGTTAAAAAATGGTTAATATGTCCTGCTGGTGTTACATTTGTGTATTCTCTAGTTATATCTGAAAATTTCTAATTTTTATGGTGTTGTTGTTTTTGTAGGTAACTTATTTTGGCTAATATTTCCTTAACTGTGGAACTTTTGTGTGTATATATATATATATATAATGAGATAATATTCCACAATTAAATATTTCCCTGGTAAGACTATATAATTCTTACTTACTCAGCATCTCAACTAGAAATATTCCTTTATATCTTCTTGTTGATATTAAGAAAATTTTTTACAAAAATCTAATATTAGCAATATTTGACTTGAAGATTTACATACTAAATAGTGTTTGGTTAATAAAAACATTGAATTATTTTTAAATATCATTTGGAAACTAACAACAGAAATTGTTTTAAAATACTTTAAATATGTATCAAAAGTTCATTTTTTTTTCCGTTCTAGATTTACAGAAGTGTGGTCTAATGAGAATGCACTGTGATGTCAAAATTACAATCAGAATGAACAGCTGTTAACTGAATGAGAAATTATGTTTAATGAACACGTATTCACAAAAGTTGTATTTGACAGATGTTCAAATTGCTCCTCCCTCATACAAGATATTGGTAATCATTACTAAATAGTAACACATCTTTCTACAATGGCCAAGAAACAGTTTATCACACGTTATTGTTAATTCTTTTAAACTTGAAACGCAAGAATCATCATTACTGTTACTATGTGCACAAGTTGTGATAATGACTGTATGTTGACAAACACAAGCTTCTTCTAAAGAGAGTGAATTCAAAATAACTGGTTGCATGCATACTAGAAGAATTTTATACAGGTAAGTCACGTGTCTTAAAAATGTTGCTGCAGCACACAAATAGTGAAATAGACACAGCTGGCAGTGCATTTCAAAATGTAAAAAAAAAGGTCTTATAAGTTAAAACAGGCTTAGTGAATTAATCGAGATACGTCCAATCAATGTGGCTCACCCATATTAAACTCTTCCATTCCATATTCTTTCATGCTGCTAAACCTCAAAGTTATATTTTCTGTACAAGTCAACTATAATGTCTAAATTTGCAGTCATTCCTACTAGAAAATTTTTTAAATCCAGAAAAACTTCTTTTTCTTTATCTTCTTTCCCATTAGACAACAACGAAATTAACTGTTTTCTTCCAGGAGCTGCTCGAAGACAAAGCTTGAATATAAAAAAGCAGTTTAGTTTAACAAATTTATTCTACAGATTAAACATAATTATTTCTTTACAGTCGACAATATTTTTTTAATTAGGTTGCAATAATAACAAAAAGTATTTTTGCTACAATTTACCAACTAACCTAATTAAGTGTTACAAAGTGATTAAATAATTAAACCTTTACAAGTATCCACCATTCAACATGTGTAAAACCATCTCTAAGGCACAGAGCTCACCAATATTTTAGCAAAAACAAAAAGGAGGAAGAACATAACTATTAAAGTTTAAGACCAGAAATCAGATAGCACGGTCACAATGGAGAGAGCACAAATTAGATAGCACAGTCACAATAGATAGACCATAAATCGGATAGCACAGCCACAATGGATCAATCACAAATCAGATAGCATAATCACAACAGATAGACAACGAATCAGAAACAATAGTCACAATGGATAGACTACAACTTTCACACTGAGTAACAACTAGGATCCTTTTGATAACGAATTATATTTCTGAAATGCCCTTCAATCACCTGGCACATCATTAATTGGCTGTTGTGCTTCTGGAGTTCTAAATGAGATTTTGGTAGTGATTATGTTATAACTCAAACTGGCAAGACGAGTTTGTTGAACTGAAAATTTTCACGGCTGGCTTTGAAGAATTGACTAATAGGTTTTTTCTTTAAATTAAAGTTACTAGACAACAAGTTATACTGAACTAAAATGTAGACTGGTTGAAATTTAAATTAGTTTACAGAAAGAGTAAAATTATTTAAGTAGTCACGATTATGATAAGCTTTACTTCTACATGTACCTTGTTTTCTCCAAATGTAAATAACCTTTTTTCTTACAGCCATACATTTCTTACAGCTTTTACTTTAGTCAATAACATTCATATTTAATACAAAAAATAATAATTAGCAAATACTTACTCCAAAAAGATTTTGAATAATAAATCCATGATACTGTTTTAGTTTTTCCTCATATGCTTTTCTAAAAAATGGCACCAAGTCCTCTGTGTAATTTCCTTGGATGTAATCTTCAACAAAGCATGACAGAAAAACTTGAATATACTCCAGGGCCCTACATAAAAAAAATTGTGTGTGTGTGTCATAATAGCATAAATGTATTCAATTGTATAAAACTTTAAGATGTTCAATACACTTTCACACCTTGCACAGAGTAAGACAAAGTATACAAGACTTATATATATGTAAAAAAAAAATCAACGGAACATTATTTTTTTATTTTTCCACATTATTTGATTTATTCAATTAAAATTATTAATAAATATTTTCACTCCATACAATTCCAATGTTTAATATTGTAATTAATTTATATTCTAATGCATTACAGTAGAATGATATGCACACAACAATAAAGATGTATTTAGTTTAAAAAAACTACCATAAATCTCATTTTCATTAAAAAATAAACTTTTTAATCTTATTAACTGATTATGCAAATTTTACAAGTAAATACACAATTGTTTTTAACCCTCAATTTACTTGCTTGTTTATATACCCTTCACTAACAGCGGAGTCCACATATTAATCATATTAAACATGTCTTTGCCTATTGTAACTCCCAGTGTAAAGAACTGACTGAAAACACCTGAAGAACTCATTCATTTTCAGTTTAAAATACATAAAAAAAACCAACTAGTAAATGCAATATTTATCATCTATTCTCGTTTAAATGTTTTGTGACTCATTAAGGACCCTGTAACCTACATAAATAGTTTAGAAATATGCATTTAAAAAAAACCCAATGGTGTTCATACTGATCCCACCACTAACTTAATAAAGAATACCAGGTTGCTGGGCATATCTTTAATACTCTCAGTTTTTCTAACTTTTCTACATAAAGAACTAAAATCTATTAATTAAGCTTACATGCATATAGCTAGCTATACTTTCTTCTGTAATTAAATAATTATGTGAGGGTTTTAAAAATGCTTTCTTCGTGAATGTGACCAAAATTGACAATAATCAACTTTAAACAGCAGTATGTCCTTTCCTGAAAACAGCACTGTGTGCTTCAAATAGACTTAAAACCCTTATGTCATTATACAAAAATAATGTATCTTGAAAGCAGAACTTTTAACTGGTTCGATTTTTGATACCTCACTACTATAAAGGCTTGGTTTGGTCTGAACTTTCATTGGTGGTAGTGTCCAGAGTCACTGATGAGGAGTGGAATACTCCAAAACTAGTCTGGCTAACAGACACACACCCCAATGAAAGAATAGACCATTCCAAGCTTTTACTTGTTGTTAAAACAAATGTTTAAACAACTCTACTTATTTAATTTAGGAGGAATATTGTTTTGCTAATGTACTGGAAAGTTCTTGGGAGAGCAGCCCAATTAAGTTTTAAGAGTGGACATACTACAAGGGATGTAGCCTCTCTTCATCCATATCTAAATAGGTTAGTGAGTCACGAATCTGGCCAAATTAGTGGGCACTCAGATAGAAATTAATACAGACTCAAGGTGTCACAAGGATGGGGCTCAACTACTTGAGGATAGTGCAATGGGAATATTAAAAACAGTATAGAAAAATAATAGTCAAAAACACAGATGATCCCTCATCATGGTTGGAGCTGAGAAATCTATTGAGAATAAATAGGCATCCTCCTCAGATATCTTAAATGTCACATAAGAACATGGACAAAGAGTTGGGAAAGGAACATGCCAAAGCATCAACAGCCACCTGATGGTACCCTTTGTCCACTTCCAGAAGACAATACCCTCTCATGGAATCCCAGCACAGAGGGTGGCATTGTGTCAGAGGTTAATGAACATAAATCCAAAATATAGTCTTCTCAAAAATAAAAAGAAATGTGTGTTTGTTTCTCAAAATATTTTACAATCCCTCTTCAAATGGGTAACAGGGGGTGTTGGGAAGAATAAAAAATACTTGGGTCACTATATACAACATAAATATGATCCCAAGCATTAAATAGAAAATAACTCGCCTACTATAGATTCCGCCTGGCTTGGAGAATAACCATAGGAATAAATGGAGTCTCACACCTGAAGAGGCAGTAATTTAATAATTTTTTTGTTTGTTAGTTTTATTCTGACCAAACAAATCAGGAGAGTGAAAGAAGCTGATATCTAACAAATACTTTTTAGTTCTCAAAAATGAGATAAATCATAGCATAGAAAACTTACAATTGGTCAATCAGAAGATAAAAAAATAAAAAATGTGGCTCTAGAACTGGAGAAGTAAGAAGAGGTAAGATATTTACACTAAAAGGTGATGAACAATTAGCCGATTTCTAAAAACATCAGCAATGACCCAAAAATGAGAAAAAAAGAGTGGAAAATATAAAGATTGAAGAACTAAATCAACCAACATGACATTAGCATACTCAGGCATAACAGAAAATATTTAAAAAAGAGAACAATCCTGAAGCAAAAATAAATCGGACCAACAACAGCTTTTTTTATAATTACGACTAGCTGACAAATCCTGTTGTACAGACAATAAAGGTGAACAGGCCCAGGAAATGTTTTTTAATGCATTTAATTATTTATTTTTATTATAATAGAAAAGCAGATACTCCACCATAGAGTGACCACATGAACGTGATAACCTGCCAGGGATAGTAGCAGACAATAGGGAAGTACCGACCTGAATTCTTTCATCAGTAATAGCCAGAAATATAGCCACAGGATGTTCCTACATATCAATGGAAGACTATTTAAGTAAGGCCTCCAAAGAAGTTTTAAAATTTCCAGTATTGGTAGAAATATTTGTAGCACTAGTTAACATTAACTTGAGAATTCATAGTGAGCAAAGTTACCAGCACGTCTGTCAACAAGAAAAATATGAACTATGGAAGGAAAGCAGAGCTTATGTAAGATCTCCTGACACATGCACAATAAGTCGTGTGGAAAATTATAGGTAAGTGACATAAACTCTGTAATGCATAAAGGACATTCAGAATTTTGAGTTTCATGTTTGTTGACAGCATATCAGGAAACTCAACAATGTAAGACTACCTGATTTGAACTACTAATTTACTTTACTAAAGTATTAGGTTGTCAAGAAATTAATGTTGCTTTTTTTAAATGAAAAAACCCAAACAACTTATATATCAAAACAAAACATACATTAACTGAAATAGTCTCCATTCTTATTGATGATGCCTTTCCATCTTACAATCAGGTTGTTAATGCCCTTATTAAAGAAATCACTTGGCTTTGAAGCCAAAAACATGTCTACATCCTCTTTAACACCTTCCACATTTGCATACGTTTTCCTATTAAGATGGTGTTGCAGTGAACAAAAAATATGGAAATCTGATGGTGCCATATCTGGAGAATATGGTGGATGGGGGAGAACTTCCCAACCTAGCTCCATAATCTTGTGTTGCGTCAAACATGCCACATGTGGACGTGCATTGTCGTGGAGAAGAAAAACACCTTTCCGACTGACAAGTGAAGGGCATTTCTGATGAAGGGCTTGATTTAAATGTTCCAGTTCCTGACTATAGATCTCTGCATTGACAATTTG
>NW_013670706.1:47319-48803 GCF_000517525.1 Limulus polyphemus | reverse complement strand
CCTCACCAGTGACAATGTTCACATGTTGGAAACAATGATCATCAGAGAGTTCGTGAGGACCCAAACACCTTATTATGGAGTTTCCCATATTCCTTAGATGTTATGTTTGTTCATGAGAGGCATGTAATTTCAGGGCCATTTCACGAGTGTGTGTTGCCTTGGGTTAGATTCAACAAGCGTCTTGAGAGCATCAATATCAATTCCAACATGCTGGCCTCCTGCCATCACAGTTTTTAAGGCTAAAGTCACCTGAACGAAATTTGCTGAACCATCGTTGACATTTACAAACTTTCAAAACATTTCCATAAACTTTTTTGATATTCTTTACGGCTACAGAGGCATTATTTTGTTTCCCTTCTTGTATTCAAACAACATTACATGACGAATGTGTATCTAATCGTGTGCCATCACTATAAAGGATTAGAGTATACTAAACTTTACACATTATATAGGCTACACTAACATGACATTTAGGCAGTTCATTTAACTATTATACGTGATGTACGTTTTTGGGGGGTTGGTTAACGAAAGTGTTCCAAAACGTGTCATTAATTTCTTGATGACCTGATATTTTATAATCACAAGTCATGTTGGAAAATTTTGTGTGAGCTTTTCCTTATAGTTAAAAACAAAATTCATAATTACTATTTCTATTATTATTAAATATTAAATTTAAGTTATAAAGAATTCTGATATTGTTATTGCCTTAATTAATTTCAAAGTATATATGACTACACTGACATTTCCCGATTGCTTCACTCCATTAGTGAGGATATCTGTCCAAAGTAAAACTACTTTTATCCTTTTTTTAAAGGATACTTAAACCAAATATCCATTACATTTAATATGAAATTTTTAATTAATCTTTAATAGTGTCAATTTTAGGGTGGATGTTACATAAAACAAAATTGAAATGATAAAAACCCTATATCCGAGCACTTTTGAAAAGTGGACCTTTCTTCTTTAGGGGCAAACTGGGAGCTCGGGTTATAGGGTTTTTATTCATTTCTATCAAGACTTCTTGAACCTACATGTTTTTCTAATATCATGAACATAAAACAAAAGGTATCCAAAACAATAAAATTATGTATAATTAGATGCTACAATAAAGGTCTATGTAGTCTTTAGTTTCAAAGCAATGTACTATTAACAGAACAACAAAATACTTCTGGATTAAATTTTATGATCCTGATTAAAAACATTCCTTAAAATACATTCTGTAGTCCAACTAATCTGTTTCTTAAAATACATTCTGTAGTCCAACTAATATGTTCTTTAAAGTACATTCTGTAGTCCAACTGATCTGTTCCTTAAAATACATTCTGTAGTCCAACTAATCTGTTTCTTAAAATACATTCTCTTGTCCAACTAATTTTTCTTAAAATACATTCTGTAGTCCAACTAATCTGTTTCTTAAAATACATCCTGTAGTCCAACTAATCTGTTCCTTAAAATACATTCTCTAGTCCAACTAATTTGTTTCT
>NW_013670706.1:42959-46654 GCF_000517525.1 Limulus polyphemus | reverse complement strand
CAAAAATAAAAATAAGGCTATTCCAAGTCTGGCTATCAGTTACACACAGAAGGTGGTGAAAAAAAAAGGCACACAGCTTATCACTAAAACTTCCCATGAAACTGAAAGCAAGATAATTAACATGAATCTAGATCTAAAAAATTGACACAAGAACTGTATTTACAGATTCTCCCAAAGCTCACAACCAACAAGTCTAACTATCAAAGTCTTAGGAGTGGTAAATGGCAAATGGTAGTATTTTGTCACACTCTGTGAAGTGTATGTCAATTTTAGTGTCTGTAAAAGTCCTAATAATCTATTATCATTATGCCAGTGAATTAATGTATCAAAAATGGTACATAGCATGCATGTCATGAAAGTCTTCCAATAGATTTATCAGGGCTGCAGGCTACAAATAGTAATGGTCAGTTAAACATTAAACAAATGGGCTGTGCACAATATCAGACTAATGTGCTGACACCACTATATCCCAAAGAGATGCCATCTCTGTATGAATTAGATACCAATAAGATATATTTCTCCCTGAAGACGAAGCATCCAGTCATGTATATATCCATTTCTTCAAGATACAAGTAAAAACGAAAATATATGCTACAACATTCATAGACTTCTGTTCTTTCAGGTTGCTCAAACAGGCACTCACAACTCACCTATGAAAACAACTTATTACTTTTCAAAAGTATGTAAAGAGAGGGATAGGACAACACTACCATTAGTGTATTGTGCAAAGGCTTCTACAATAGAAATTTAGCTATACAGCAAGAGTCCATTACCAGGCCATCAATAGCACCATCAGTGGTGGAAGAAGACCTAGGCATTCATCCTTACAGAGCGACAATATGGGCTATCACATCATCGGTGATGGAAGAAGACCTGAGCATTCATCCTTGTAGAGCTGCAGAGCAACAGCACATAACCAGAGCCATCATATAGCACTATCAGTAGTTGAAGAAGGCATGGGCATTCATCCTTGTATCATCACTATGCATCTTTCTGTATAAACAATACAACAAGTTCATCATAACTTTGTTCAAGTTAACAAGCCTACCTTAAAACCAACAATCATAAGTTTACCATGCAGCCTATATAAAAATAATGTAAGAAAACTATCCTCAAGTCCAGAGCAGCCTACGTAAAAACAATAACAGCCTCACTATGATAGCTTTCTTTAAGTTGACAGCAGACTAAATAAAACCAATAACATTTTTCTTATTTGAAAATGTTATCTCTGATAGATTACTGACCTCTCCACAGAATAAACAGGTGTTACCTTATGCATCTACCAAGAATATTTTTACACAATGCCACAAGCCTTGAATGGAACTCCTAACCTTACACATATTAATGTGGATTGCACCAGCCTATGAAGTAATCATCATTAGGCTATAGCCTTCCAACAATAGGAGGGCAACACATCCTCCATGCACAGTAAATCCCACAAGCTCTAATGTTGCAACAAAAGCTCATTGTCCACAAGGCAAAAAAATAACAACACTGAAAGTGGGAAGAAAGGGTGAAAGGTTATGTGGAGAGATAAGGAAAATGTTAACTTCAGAAATGTTACTCATCTTTCCATTGATGAAACATCAAATCCCAAATTGATTAGAAATGATGGAAAGCCAGTATAAATAAAGAAATTACAAATACGAGTTCCTTTCTAAAATCATAGTATCAAAAAAGGGAAAAAAACCTTTGAAGAGTGTAACCCACTTAGAGGAAGGATAGTCTAGTGAGCTATTACTTGGTAAGAGACCACATCCTTCACATGTAGAAAGGACTTGTGTATTGTTTTTTTAATTTTCAAAAAATCCAACCACACCTAACCCCCCCCCCCCCCTACTGAAATCTGAATACTTTTCTGCATGATGCTAAAGTGTCACTTAGGTGAGTAGTAGGGAATACTGCTCAACCAGCCATTATAGCTCAGGTAGTCAGCATGTGCAGGAAGGAATCATCTGAGACCTGCAACCTGAGGAGAACACAAGACCCATTTGGCTGGCATAACTACCAGGAATAGTCTGATTTTTGGTGTAGGGGTGGCCTGTACTATACTTCCAGGTAAGTACCCCAGCCCTACTTCCCTTCAAAAAGTGCATCCACTCAGTGTCATACCAATGAGATTATACTAATTCAAAGGGGGCTCTCCAAATCGACTTTTCCAGCAGCTTAGGACTGGATACACAAGGGTTCTCCCATTACTCCAATAGAGGGCAAAAGGAGAAGAACACTAGGATTAAACATGAGTTTTCTATCATCAGCATAAGGTCCCACACTGAGAGATTTTTGCAATGGGTTACTGCAAACAGGGATAGCCAGCACTAGTCAGATGTGAAGGCAGTCTGGTTACTGGAAGGTAAGATATATACATATTGCTGAAACAGTCTTGTGCAAAATCTCATCTCAACAGTGAGCAAGAGACAGATGGTCCTATCACTTTCTGTTATTCCCCACTCAATGCAGATTTTGAAAAAGAGAAGTATTCCCTGTGAAGCAACACCAGCCATATGGTAGATTCCACTGCCTCCATAATATAGACATTAAAATAAAATAAGGTGGTAGTGAGAGTCATTAAAAAAAAGAGAGAGAGAGAAATGAGCAACTAACCTTACGAAAGCCTCAATGAAAAGTGTAGAATGTCAATTGGAAGGAGACAAAAATCTCAATGTGGTGAGAGTAATGTGACATAAATGTGTTGGGGGTATCTATATCTCATACAGAGAATATTGATGGCTAGAGGCAAGAAAAGCAGTGAGAGGACAAGGAAAGTCCAAAGACCCAACAAGTGAAAATTACTGATAAAATAGCATACCACTTGACAAAACAGACGGAGTTCAAGAAGAACTGAACAGCAGACCCAGAACTGAAAGACACAACTCTTGTGGAGGTACCAATGAAAATGATGTGACACTGGAACATTTGGAATATCAAGATAGGCATCAGTCACAACAATTTGGTCATTCAGAGTCCTGGGGAATAAAAAAAACCCGAAATGAGATGTAGGACTCCATGGTAAAGAGATGTGGCTCCAGATAAGAGTTCAACCAGGACAGGTCTCCAATGTCCCATCCTTCAAGGGACAACAATTAGACAGGAGTAAAACCCAGGTTTAGTGGGCACCACCCAATCTACAGCCCATTTGTGTAGTAGGTCTTGAACAGACCAGCTAAAATGACTGGAAGAAGTACGATCCCAAGAAGGAGGGAAGGAGATCTGGAAAGTGGACAGGGGAAAGAGAATTGAAGGCAGAAACCTTCAAAGAGAACCCATAAAACCCACAGAACTGTAGCAAAGAAAGTCTGAGGAAAGATGTGGCATGAGGAATCAGTCCCTGGGCTCAGGCAATGGATCTGACAAAAGTCATGCATGAAAACAGAGTTTGGTGACTTCTGGATGAATTTCTAATTGAGATTGACAGTTGGTTGGTTGTTTGTTTGGTGCTTTATGAGCAAAGCAACGAGGCTATCTGTGCCAAACAGGCAGGACTCCACCATGGATGAGGATACCGTGAAAAACGTGTTGAGGTCTTAGGAATAAAATGAGCAGCCACCTGGACAATACAGTCAGTCACTGCAACCACACAGTCGTCTATTGATGGCAGACAGACGAAGGCAGGATCAAGTTCAGAGAGAAAGGTGAAAGATGGCCAGTCAGCCTGGTCCAGCTTCCACCGTGGCACTCGGGTCGGGTAGCATCGA
>NW_013670706.1:40500-41959 GCF_000517525.1 Limulus polyphemus | reverse complement strand
GCATCAGCAATGCTCTGGACAACAGCAACTTCCTGGCCATTGGAGAGAAATATGGAAAGGGGATGGGAAGCATACCTCCCAGTGACTTTTCGAATCTTGTCCCATACAGTTTTTGAACTGGTGGTAAAAGAAATGGTAGAAGTGAACTTAATCCAAGTCTCCTTTTGGCTTTGACATCGAACCTGCCGAGCATAGGCATGGGCTCGCTGATAAACAATGCGGTTAGAAAGAGAGGGATACCGTCGGAAGGTATCCCAGGCCAGTTTATGAGCCTTCCATGCCTCCTGGCAGGCAGGACTCCACCATGGACGAGGATACTGTGGAAAACGAGAACAGCCGCCTGGACAATACAGTCAGTCACTGCAACCACACAGTCGTCTATTGATGGCAGACAGACGAAGGCAGGGTCAAGTTCGGAAAGAGAGGTAAAAGATGGCCAGTCAGCCTGGTCCAGCTTCCACTGTGGCATTCGGGTCGGGTGGCATCGACCATGGCCAACCTCCCTCATAATGATAGGAAAATGATCACTGACCCATGGATCACTGTCGACCATCCAAAAAACCGAGTGAAAAGTGAGGGGGAGCAAATCGAGAGATCAATGGCAGTAAAAGACTGACTATGTGCATGAAAATAAGTATATGTTCCAGTATTGAAATGAGAAAGGTTGTGATCCAAGAGCATATGCTCTATGGAGCAACCCCTTCCATCAATATCAGCACCACCCCAGAAGGGGTTGTGTCCATTAAAATCTCCCACAAGTAAAAAGTGAGGTGGCAGCTGGTCAACGAAAACATCAAGGTCCGATTGATCATAAGTCATAAGTGATGGCACAACCCAAGGAAACATGGATGGCTATGGCCTCCAAGGTTGTATCGAGGGACACAGGTAAGGAGGGCACATGCTGGTCAACCAGCAGTGCCACCCCTCCGTGCACCCGCCCATCACACAACCTGTCATTCCGGTACAAAGAAAACTGCTGAAAGGTGACTGTATCGGCAGGTTTCAGAAATGTTTCCTGTAAGGAGAGACACACGGGATGATAGGAGTCAATCAAGGCCTTAATGTCATCGAGATTAGAACTTTCATGGATCCTGCCCTTGAATGAGTGGGCAGATCTCTGTCATAAGAGTGAGAATCCAATGACTGAGGACGTGATCGAATGTTCGTCCTGCATTTAGGGGCAAAAGAAGGACCCGCACGGACACCAGAAGCTGGTGCCCAAAAAGTTTAACCCAGGCAGCATCTGGAAGGAATAGTGGGGACAGAGATTGGAGTAGATGTAGACCTATCAATTCTATTATCCATGGAGGGCAGAAGAGCTCTCACATGGCATGAAAAAGACTCAGATGGAAGCACGGAAAGGTCCGTCTGCACTCTCACTGTAGCAGTGGAGTGTAGTGCAGTGGCATATGTCCGAGGTGTAGTAGGGAACAATAGCTTCCGAGCCTCAGGATAAGAG
>NW_013670706.1:34508-39655 GCF_000517525.1 Limulus polyphemus | reverse complement strand
AAATCACAATTATAAACTGTAGTCACATTTGAAAAAAAAAAAAATACATGTCTAATCAATGGAGTGCTTATAGAGAAAGTAAGGATTGAGTGGGAATAGCAGAGGGAGCTAACTGCCCCAGTATAGGTGGCGCAATACTATTGGTGGAGAGTAGTCACAGAAATGGCACAAAATTGATAGGGTATAGAGACTGGTGTGCTGATCACAAAATTGTTTTTAGTAATGCTTAAGAGGGTAGAAGAAGATTAAGATAGCTTTGTTGAGTGTAGGTAATACCATATCAGAATTAAGTAATTTATTGACCAATCCTTCATCTATGTCATTGACTTGTGACATTAATCCAGTTTAACTTAATTCCATTTATAACAACCCTCTGGTTTTTTTCATTCAGCCACTCTTCCATCCAATTAGCTAACTTATCCCCCACACCTGTAAACATAATTATTATTTACAAGTCTTTTATATGGCACCTTGTGAAATGCTTTCTGAAAATCCAGATACACCAAGTTTACACCCTTACTCTCATCTATTTAAGCAGCAACTTTTTAAAGAATGTCAAAAGATTTGTAAGGCAAAACTTTCCCTTATCCATGTTGACTATCCAATAAAATTCTAAACTTTTATAAGACTTTCCAAAACTTTCCCCACAACTTATATTAGATTAATATGCCTATAATTACTGGGACACTTTTTATCATCTCCCTTGATAAGAGGAGTAGCATTAGCCAACTTCCAACCCTCTGGCACCTGACCCACAATTCAAAAATTTACAAAAAATATAGTAGCAAGTGACTCATATAGCTAATCTTTAACCTCCTTCAAACCCCTGTGGAAATATTATATAGTCCAGGAGCCTTATTGTTCTTTAAACTTCCCAATTTTTTCTTAACAAGTTCAGAATTAATGTGATCCTCTTGTTTGAAATTGTTCAAGATGAGAAATATTGTTTAAACTTTATTTATAGAAACTGAAGAAAAATCTAAATTTAATAACCCAGTCATCTCATAACCATCACATATGAGTCTTCCTTTATCATCCCTCGGAGGTTCTACCCATATTCCAACATTTTGTTTACCTTTACTGTAAATTTTTAACCAACCTTTCTTCATACATCCTTTTTGATGTCCTAATTTCAACATTTGATCTTCTGTTATCTTCTAAATCTCCCATCATACCAGTCAATTTAAATTTCTTAAATTTGTGATGCTTTTCTTATATTTTATTCCTTATACCTTTTGTGAGCTAACCTGGTTTTTTACTTGCAGCCACCCTTTTATTTCTCTATAGAATATATTTATCTTGAATATTTAAACATTTTCCACATTTAATAAGTCTCCAAATAACTCAGCTGCCCAATTCACAACAGATAACACTGAGCAACAACAACAAAAATTGTCTCTGCTACCAGAAAAAATGCAACTTTTTCTGAATATCTTGACACTGCTGATTCTAAAAGTAATGTTGAGAATTACTGATCACCTCTAGTTTTAGTCATGATAGATTTATTCAAAATATTCTTATATATTATGATTGCCATGCATCAAATTCTTTCTGATTGAGTACTGAGTATTGAGTGGATGTGGCACTGGAAGAACATCCCAATGAGGTACTGGTTTTATTGCAGATGAAATATCTTGATATTTAATGTACTATTTAGTTTTGCCTGAATATCCAGAAACATTAGTCATGCAAAAATATCAGTCAGTTAGATGATCTTTGGCTCATGCCATATCATGGGAATTGCAAATGACATACTTGCTCTCTTCTTATTCATCCACTGAGTTAAGCCAGATATGCAAACTGTACAACACACGTGTAGAGCCCAATGTTTTTCTTGGTCACCAATTTTACACCCAAAATAGTAGAAGTAAGCTACTTTTAACTTGTGAGTGATGTTTTTCCTTCGTGAAACTGCAATATATTTTCCACAAATGTAGAAGAAACTGTTTGGGTGATCTTTGCACTTTCGGCCTTTACTTGAACTGGACAGCATTTCAAATGATTTTCTAAATAATATTAAATAACTCCTGTTTACAGAACTAGAGTTTAAGAGATTAAAAAAAACAAAGTTTTGCAGAATTTGATTATATTGTGGGTATGATGCGAGGAAGAAGATCAGGCTTTGTTTAGACTGTGCATGGAGCAAGGCAAAGTGACCAACTGAGTGAGAGGCAACTGAGAGAGAGGAATCTGACTCCACTATCTTTTTATGCTTGGTTAAAGGACTTGTACATGAGGGTTTTGTGGAACAGGTGAGTATGGGAAAGAAGTAAAAGTAGTGCAATTCCTTACAATGATACCGAGAACAAATAGCATGAACAATATATTCAGAATTTTACACCAATACAATACAGTCAATGTTTGAAGTATTCAAAAATGTCTTTTACCCATTAAACTGTCCGAGTAAACTTAATTTTATAGCATAAATCTATTATATTGCTTTGAGTGCATGGTATTTCACATAGTGCTAATAAAATATTGAGATATTACAATACCACAAAATTTAGAGGTGATGGACAAATTCCGACTACATTTTTGAAATCAGCGCCATCAAATTATCCCAACTCACCATCCCATCAAAATTTGATTTTTGAAATTTGTAACCAAAATATTATTCCTGACCTCCATATGAAGCAAAATACTGAACCTAATTGGGCAATGATCATTTGCACTCAGATGTTCTGCAACTTCCACCCTCAACAATTTCTATATTTGAAGTTAACAATAAATCTAAAATAGCATTGTTTCTAGTATGTTCCTTGACCAATTAGTAAAGAAAACCATCTTGAACAGTTTCCAAAAACCTTTCTCCCTCATGGTTTGACTCTAACATTTCCCAATCTATATGACTGAAATTAAAATAATGATTATGACCTCACTAACAGCCAAAGTCTGTAACGTTTCTCATTAACTTCATCAATATCATATGGTGGTCTGCAACAAATTCCCACTAAAAGCATTTTCCACTAATAGAAATCCAAGTGTACTCAATCTCCTTGATATTATATTTGATATTCTTAACTTCAACAGGATGTAACTCACATTTACATATATAAAGCCACTTCTTCCCCTCCCTCTCTTTAGTACTCTATCCCTATTAAATAATCTATAACCCCGTAATTCAAAGAAATGTCTGTCACCAAAATCGTCTACATTTAACCATGTTCCAATTATTCCCATTATATCAAAATCCTTCATTCCTACCAGCACTCTAGAGTAATCTATTTTATTTCTTATACTTCTAGCATTACAATAGTAAAAATTAAGCTTACCCTTAGAGCTACTTCTAGACTCATTTCCTATGCTAAACTTTTCTCTACATCAAATCTGAACCAATATTATGAGTAAGCTCCTACGTAGGCTGGTGCCACTCCTACTGACATCTAAGAAAAAAACATCCAGGAACCCGGGTAGGAGGGCCCTCAACTTTGCCCTCTTCTCCAAGAGTGGAGGAAGTCACTCTAACACTCTGAAGGAAAAACCTCTGTCCACCACCCCAGTGACTGGAAACTGGGTGTGGTAAGGACTCCCGAGCTCCATTAGTAGAATTTGTGGGCAAAGCGTGTTGGGGAGCCCTGAGGAACAGTGCAATAGGTGAACCAAGTTCTCTAAATTTTTAAAAGCAAACCAACCTCAAGTTAATCAATCCAAAGATCGGCAGGATGGGAAGGATCCTCTTATGCTTTACTCATGATAGTCCATGAGTGGTGGTCCAGCACAGAACAGTAATACCGCCTCGTCATGTCCTATGGAACACCTCATTTCTACAGATCCTGTTGCAACCTGTATAAAGTATATTGAATTAGTGGTTGCTACTGCAGAATTGGTTTGACAGAAGCACACCTATCTGGGCAACACTCACCACAGAGTAAGATCCTGTAAAAACAAGGTAAGAGACCCTGAAAGGTTGCAAAGAAAATACTCACCCCTCTGTATAATGTAACAGAAATGGTCAAGATAGCTACAGGGGGTAGGCAAAAACCGTCAGATGAAGAGACTGCCAGATCATGCAAATAATGTGTGTGAGATAAAAGTATTTGGGGAGATCCACATACCAGTTCACACAATGATCTCCAGCGGGCAATTCAACCAGGCCATTAAGGACAGAGAAATATGACAGATTTGATCAGATGTGACTTGCAGAAGATTCCTCACCTTCATAGAAAAACCAGAATATAAAGTCATTATCTAGCATCTCTAAAGGCACTAGTGCAGGCAACAAAACCTTCAAGACCCTCAATAAACATGACCAAGACTGAAATCTGATTAGACATAGAAGTGAGAAGTAGGGATCAGATGAATTGGTGAACAGGACTGAACTCTTTTCCTGTCTGACAAGATGTTGGGTAACAAGAACTGGTCTGAGGACTTATAGAGGAGGATAAAGCAGCCTGTGGACAAACAGCACAAATCACTCCAATCAGTGATGTCCATAGGTCAGCAGCCATGAAAAATAACCCTTCAGGTAAGGGGATACATGGCATACAATAGTCAGGTCAGAAACTGGTGTTGAGAAAGATGATGTACTTTAACTGTAATATACTTGTTAGATAACAGGAATGGTCATTTGGGACCAAGAGCCCATATCAATTTGAGGAATCTGGAGATTACTGGAGACAAAAGAAATATATAGTCACTATAATTGAATGGTAGTTGATAAGGCCATCCTAACCCTTTCGAGACAGGTCACGGTTATGTCATCTCATTTGTTGACTCGCATTCAAAATTTTATTGAACTACTATTTCATGAATTTATGTCAATAAGTTTGGTATCAAACTGTAGTTTATAATTCAAATTTTAGTACTATATATTACTCAATTTCTTAAATTAAAAGTAAATATTAAAGAAATACAGATAAACATCGATTTTTGTGTGTCACATGGTATGTTGAATGCAGCATTGGTTAAAATTAGATGTTTGTGAAGTCAAAATACTAAGTCTATAGTTTCGAACAAATTAGAAACTCAGATTACCAATATTGACAGGTTACAATATAAAATAAGAGCTTCTTATCTTTTTAATTTCCTAAGATATTGCTCATGTAATAAAGCAAACACAGTGGCACCCCACCCACCTCTGTCCATTTTTGGAAATGTTCCCTTATATACACTTACTTCATATATGACATGAATAACCAATTGGAAAG
>NW_013670706.1:31203-33564 GCF_000517525.1 Limulus polyphemus | reverse complement strand
ACATCATTTCTATTCTTAAAAACAATTAATAAGCATTTTTGATACAGACTAGTGCAAGCTTACTTATTATACTAATTTGTTTAAGATAGATAATAGATTTTGCACTGAACACATGGCTCTTTTTAGAATTAATCATGCAGAATAATGGTATAAAAGTCCAATATTTAAATTCTAGCAAAAGTTATTTTTATCCTTAATAAACACTTCTATTATTTTCCTTCTTTTTCTAATCAATCCTAAATTGTGAATGGTGTATAATAACATATTACAAATATTTTTATATTCATTACTATTTAATATTGTTATAATGATTTCTGTTGAGTAGATTTATTTCAGATTAGTCTGTAAAAAAAGGGGATGCTAAGTTCAGTCCATTTAATGATAACATAGAAGGAAATTTTATTTCAACAAGTTTTATTGTTTTTAATTTTATGTGAATAATAATAAGTCTAACTTAACAAACAAAGAACTTCTAAACAGAAAATCCATTTAGTTGCTAAATTTGTATCTCTTATACTTTGTTGCAAACAGAAACTCAAAATTTACATCACTGAACTAACTAACAAACTGACTGACAGCAACATCAAACTGACTAATTCATACACTGATTCCACATTAGCTAACATACTCATTCATCAACAATCAAACCACTATAGCCTAACTAAGTTATTTACATTACAGTAATCATTTCTTAAACTTTCAAGGTTTGAGTCATTAAACCACACTTCAACATACTATGTCAAACCTCCTGCTGGCAAACAACAATACAAACCTTAAAAAAACACCCAAATTAAAAAGAATAGCCTAGAAAAATACTTTATCATACATATAACTTACCAACATCACACAATGAGAAGATATGATATACATTTTCTTACAGTAATTCTTTAAGGCCATGAGTGTACACAGAATGTAAGTGGGCATAAGGTGATCTCCACGAGTTGGAGCTTCACCCACGATGTGAAAAAAATATATGGGGTTCAGAGGCCAAGCAGTCCCTGGAAGCTGGAGGGTTTTAAGTGTTATAAAATTAAATCTGGGGCTGTCCTTTCCTTGACTTGAAATATGTTTTAACTGAAATTATTATTTCTATAGTTCTTCAATAAACTTCTAAGGGCCAAAACATATTTCTAAGTCTAAAAAAGTAAAAACTATTTCTTTTATCCTTCCTTAAAACAAATTTACACTCTTGCAGTTTCACTTCTCATAAAACTGAATTATTAATTAATGCTGGCAAAGATAAAAAAATTCCATTGCATCATCATGAATTTAGAACTTGAAAAAAAGTTGTAATTGACAAAACTTTACTTTTTGACAGCAGATTAAATGAACTATTAAAATTAAATTTCTTGCAGCTAGCTCTGGCTGCTTACCAAATCAGTGTCTTAGGAACAAAATGTTTCAGACTGATAAAAAGCTTCCCCATTGGCTAAAGTTATAGAAAGACTACTACCTAAGCCAATTATGATACTAAGAAATGCATGCATGACTAGTAGTAACACAAAACAAATTCTATAATTGCAACAGCTCAAGTGGAGAAATAGAAACATGCTAACAGTATTCACACAATTGTACAATTCCAGAACCAGGAATAAAGACTGTAATAGTGCGTGGCACATAGTTTTTTACATTCCGATGTGCGCTTACACTTCCATGCACTACTGAAGCTACATCATTGAGTAGGTGTATATCAAAATATTGAAAATAAGGCTTAATGATTTTCTTGCTAAACATACATATCTTAGGTAATAAAATGATAAATAACTTAAATGAAATGCACCTCAATGTTTCCATTGACATCATACTTCACTGGAAGGAAAGCCTTTCCAAGTAATTCTGAAAAAAAAAAAGATAAACCCTCATTATGGTCATTTAACAAAAACACAGAAACACTATGTTCATTCTTGATATCAAACATAAACAGAACTGTAATTTTCAAATACATTTTCCAAAAAGATAATGCAATGTCTTAGTTATCACAAGCTATTATAGTATATTATTACAAAATACCAAGTATTCTGATGTGCCAAAGTATGAAATGAACAAGATTTCCTACATACATATAGCTACTTTCAATGTGATGGAAAACTAGTGTTCTGTGTATTATTTGTCCTTTAAGTAGGATGTAAATATACAGATGCATGCTTCTGTACAACCAACTCGTATTCTTTAGATGTATTGTAAATAACCAGATCCACACTTCTGTACAACCAACTTGTGTACTTTAGGTGGAATGCAAGTAACCAGATACATACTTCTGTACTACCTACTTGTGTTTTTTAGGTGGGATGTAAATAACCAGATCCACACTTCTGTACAACCAACTTGTGTACTTTAGGTGGAATGCAAGTAACCAGATAC
>NW_013670706.1:25000-30414 GCF_000517525.1 Limulus polyphemus | reverse complement strand
TCATTACCAGATTGATTTTCAGTTTCACTCTAAAGTGGTAGCTTGCCCTGATTGAAAATCAATATTAACGGACATGGTAGTAAGAGTTGAACTAAGGGAATCATGATCATTGTATAATTAATACAATGCCTGTGATATTTTAAAAGTATGTTTAATTAGTTATACTCATTACCAGATTGATTTTCAGTTTCACTCTAAAGTGGTAGCTTGCCCTGATTGAAAATCAATATTAACGGATATGATTGTAAGAGTTGAACTAAGGGAATCATGATCATTGTATAATTAAATCTTGCCGCACATCCTCAAAATTGATTTTCCCAAAAATTAGGAATTAAAATTTTTTATCTCAACATGTAGTAAAACCTCAAGCCTAATTATACAATGATCATGATTCCCTTAGTTCAACTCTTACAATCAAAATACTTATCCACTTACCAATTGATCCAAGTCAAAAGTAATACCTCAATACAGCTAGAAATCCCTAATTTACTAATTATGCCTCTATCAATACCATTAATGTAAATAAGAAACTTCAAAGGCCAAAGCACTGAACCACTCTTAGGCACTCAACTTGTAACAAGGGTCTAGCTTGACTGGACTCCATGGTATTTTACAATTCATCGATTTCTGGCCCATTAACTAGATGTTCCAAAGATACCAAGCTACAGAGTGTGTATCTGTTCACTTTCACAATTTCTAACCTAGTTCATCAAGAGAAAAAGAGCTGAATCACGAAAGGTGCACAAGAATAATCTTTATTTACACTATAAACACAATCAGAATTATTAACACAAGATAAAACAGTGACATGTGAATCTAGGATGAGTATGTGGACTGAGGGAGATAGCAGGGAAATTAAACCTTAGTGAACTCTCTCTCACCAGTCCAGTGTATGCCCCACCCCATAAGTTAAACTAAAAGTTACAAAATAAAAATAAGCTCACAGTTAAAATATTAAATAAAAACAAAACTAAGATACAAGTTATTAAACATTAAACTAAAGCTTACCAAACTAACAAAGTCCACTAAAAGTCAATGACAAAAAATCTCAACAAAAATCTGGTCAACAAAGGAAAACCTTGCTTTTGATATAAAACAGTAACAAATTCAGCCAGGCTTGCATACAAAACATTATTCTAAAATTGACCTCTGCCACCTCATGCTCAATTGCAGGGGAAGGAAACTCAAGAGTAATTACCTGATGTTAAATGCTATCTTCCCTGAAAGAAATTCAATTAATTGCCAACTAATGAATGAGGTCCCAAACAGAGTTAGAAAGAAACAAAGTTAAGATGTGTTTAGTTCAATGACTTTCCAAGTCTGAACTGAACTGTAAGACAACACAGAAATCACAAAACCTTTACACTTTAACCAGAGGAGTACAAAACATGATACCACTTTTCACTTTCTCCCATCTAACCATCCTACAATCCAATTAACTATTCTTTCCACAACCTCTAGCACTGATATTCTAATAACAAATAAGGTTTACCTTTGGTGAATCATGCTAGCTTTCTTTTATGATAAATTTCACCAAAATATTTTGTAAAGCTTCTTTTATCTGACTAGAGTTTTCCCATTATAAAAGAAAGACTACTGATTAATACTTTCCAGTACAACTATTATCACACCATTTAAAAATACAAGTAACATCAATAACTCTCCAATCCTCAGGCATCTGTCCATTGTCTAAAGCCCTACCAAAAATGAAAGAGAGAGAGGCTTGCTTATCTCATCTTCAACCTACATTAAAATCCTGGAGAGAATCTTGTCAGACCCTGGTGCTTTATTTTTTTTAATCCTTCAATATTTTTACATACCACAAAATGATTAGTATCTACTTAATTCAGGTCAAACAGATTGGCCAAAAAGGATACAGGGAAATGTCCTGATGAGCCAGCAGTTCACAGAAATAAAAACTTTTAAGCACTATTTAAGTTGGGTGCCCTATTTCCAGTTAATGGCTTATAGCTCAGATGAGCCATAAATGTGTAATTACACTAAACTTTTGAAATTATTTTAGTTTGTTTGTTGTTAAGCTCAAAAATACACAATTGGCTAAATGTGCTATGCCCACCATGGGTATTGAAACCAAATTTTTAGTGTAATAATCCCTCAGACTTACTGTTGAACCACTGGGGATTTATTTGAGCATGAATTAGTTTCAATTCCTGTAATTTTGTGGTCACACATGTCTGTATTTTAGTAAGTTAGGCAATAAACATAATAAACACTGCACTGTTAATGAAAAATGTTACACAATGTATTTTTGTTTAATTCGTGAACTTTTTGAATAGTACTAGTACTATGAAGCATTAAGTGCACCATCCCAAAGTGTTTTCTTTCAGGATTTTCTCTCTTCCAACTTCACTGAAGGGCCAATTCCAATACTTCCCATAGATTAGAGAATGCTGAAAATCAGGATCATTGCTAATATCTTCTGTTAATATCAGCATATTAGCCAGCAATTTCTCATAAGCCCTATTATTTCTTTAACAAAATCTCTACAGTTCTATATGTGTTCCAACCTATCTGTTCTTCAGCTTATGGCATTTAACCCTGATTTTCTACTTTGTGAATTTAATAAGCTTATTAGACTTGTTCTTCCCTGTTATCCTTTCCACCCTTTTTTAAGGATTTAGATTTGTTTGTTTGGAAGTTCGCGCAAAGCTACACGAGGGCTATCTGCCCCAGCCATCCCTAATTTAGCAGTGAAAGACTAGAGGGAAGGCAGGGAATAGAAGGATTGACCATCACATTATAACACCCCCACGTCTGAAAGGGTGAGCATGTTTGGTGGGACGGGTAATCGAACCCAGATCTGCAAATTGTGAGTTGAGCACCCAAACCACCTGGCCGTGCCAGGCCCTTTCTTAAGGAAAATCTATATCTTGATTAAAAAAGCAATTTTTTAAAATGTTTGAAAATCCATCCCGCATCATTTTTTAACTCATTATTCCAGTTCACTAACAATAAAGGTAAATGATCTTTAACTGTAGTAAGTGCAGTGTAATGGCTTGGGCTATCATAATTTTGATCACATGTCTGATGTGAATGGGAAGTCATTCAGCAGCTGACCAAAGGAAAGGATCTTGGTGTAACAGTGGATAAGTCATTCAAGCCATGGAAACAGTGCTCTGTTGCTGTTATTAAAGTTAACAGAACTTTATGATGCATTTAATATATTTTATTTTTGGAATATAATTGTAAGAAGAGGTGATCTATCTGAATTTTACTTATGGAATGAGTTGCCATTGGAAGTACTGGAGGCCAGCAAATCCAATACGAAATCCTACCTCCTCTCACAAATAGCTTTTTTTAACTTATACTGCACTATATTATCAAATTTTCACTTGCCACTAGCCTTGATACTCCCACCTACCCTCATGCATATTCATGTAGACATCTGCATGCTATCATGCAAGTGATTATGCAGCAACCCTCCACCAACAGGAGTGTGACACAGGAGGTAAGTATCTATCGGAAATACATTTTCAGTGTAGGAAAATGTCAACTTTACAGAAAGTTCAAAGGGAAGTTTTGATTTTTTGAAAAATAAAGGATGGGTTTAAATTTTTACTTTTCATTAGGGTGAATGTTCAAGGATAGGCTTGGAGGACCTAATGGTTCCTTGTTGTCCATACGGTATGTTAAAGAACTAGTAAACATCAGAGTTTTGATTTTTAGTAAAAACTTTTCAAAGCTATTGTGGTAACACTTGCATAGAAATTAGGTATGCTAGGATTAGCTTTCTTAAACTAGCAACATTTCTTAAGAGAATTTTAAATTGGACCCTCTTCATATTTTTTTTTAAACCTAGTGCCACATACATGTATTTATTCAGATTTTTGAAAAAAAAATTAAAAATCAAGATGCAATGAATTTCAAAAAAACGAACAAATTCAAGCAACTTTCAATAGTCGATTGAACAACAAATACTATGCACCTATGGGAATATTTTAAATTTATAATAGAGGCCAAATTTGTGATAAATAACTTAAAATATCAATAGCATAATTTCAATTGGGAAGACACAATTGTTCATTAGAGTTAGAAAACAACAATCTGTGTGTATAGTGCGTACACAGACTTATTGAAAAGTAAATTACTGGTAAAATTTCCAGTTTCATTTAAGAAGATATGTATTCTTCAACCCAGTTTTGATTGTTTTGTTGTTGGTTTCTATCAGCAAAAAGCTACACATCAGGCTCCCGGCACTCTGTCCATTGTGAGAAGTCAAATTCTAGATTTTAAAATTATATGTCCATAAACTTACCACTGACACACAGGGGAGGCCCAGTTTAGATAAATTGGTTCTAAATGCTTTACATGAAAACTGAGTCTTTCTATTGTATTTGTGACTTCAAAATAATATCAAATGATGGAAACTTAATGCCTTATTTTACAATAGAAATCTAGAGAAACGAATTATACACTTGATAAATTTTCATACATAGCAGTAAATTAATGTACAACAGAATACATGCACAATTGCTGCATTAACATATAACAGAATCAAAGAATTTGAAATGTAAACTAGGGTAATCTTCACTTTTAGGATAAAATTTGAAGGGCATTCCATCCTCCAACTAAAGACAAATGTGAAAGCAACTTTGCTACCATTATTACCAGGCATGATAGAAATTGGTGAAAATTACTAGGGGTTAAGAACACAAATACTGTTAGGTATTTGTAAAGCCCCCTAGTAGTTAGTTAAAACTTTTCAGATCAACTTTGTTTATTTATAGAATGCCCAAATATTTACTAAAAAATTATCTATTTCTGTAAACTTCTAATTTCTAGACACTAACATACAGTAACATTACAAAATACTTTTTCTTAAGTGTTTATGAAATGCTAACAGCATTCATTAAATTTGTTCCAAATATTATTTTTTTCTAAGTAGTATCACACCTAACAACAACTTAAATTTCAAAGCTGGTTTAAACAAAATGATGTTATTCAAAATAAAAATGCTAACAATTTAGTGAATTACTAAAATTTCACAGATAGCTGGCAAAAGTAGTAGATAACTCAACTACAATGAAAAGTTTTTCAATTTAAATATTTTATTAAAAAACAAAAAAGTCATTAGAAATTGTGCAGTTATGTGTATTGACACTGCACCTAAAGAACACAAGTAGGTAGTACAGAAGTATGTATCTGGTTATTTACATCCCACCTAAAAAACACAAGTTGGTTGTACAGAAGTATGTATCTGGTTATTTACATCCCACCTAAAGAACACAAGTTGGTTGTACAGAAGTATGTATCTGGTTATTTACATCCCACCTAAAGAACACAAGTTGGTTGTACAGAAGTATGTATCTGGTTATTTACATCCCACCTAAAAAACACAAGTAGGTAGTACAGAAGTATGTATCTGGTTATTTACATCCCACCTAAAAAACACA
>NW_013670706.1:14596-24253 GCF_000517525.1 Limulus polyphemus | reverse complement strand
AATCATATCCGTTAATATTGATTTTCAATCAGGGCAAGCTACCACTTTAGAGTGAAACTGAAAATCAATCTGGTAATGAGTATAACTAATTAAACATACTTTTAAAATATCACAGGCATTGTATTAATTATACAATGATCATGATTCCCTTAGTTCAACTCTTACAATCATATCCGTTAATATTGATTTTCAATCAGGGCAAGCTACCACTTTAGAGTGAAACTGAAAATCAATCTGGTAATGAGTATAACTAATTAAACATACTTTTCTTGCATTCTTACTTATAAGATTAGAATGCATTTTTTAACCATTAGGGTTAACAATAAATCTATTCCTCCCTAGTTGGCTTTCTTAACATTTGAAACTATTCTGAAAAGCTTCAAGATCTTTCTCCCTCACTACTTGGCTTCATACAATCCAACTAAATGTATCAAAAATTAAAGCCTTCTTCATTATTGCATCAGTTTCGTTGTTAGTAGCAACAATGAGCTTATTATACAATTTCTCATTGACCTGACGTGTCTGAATATGTGGCATATAACAATTTCCAGTTAAAAACTTTCTACCCTTATAAGCCTTGAATATGATTCATATAGATCCATCTTCTTGACAGCCATTTTTTTTATCTTAAATCCTAAAATGTTACAATTCATCCCTTATATTAAAAACTCCTAGCCCTCTCTTTTCAAAATTCTCCCACTATTAAATAATGTATTCTATAACTGGAATTTCGAAATAACTCCAATAATCCACATTCTCCAAATCTAACCAAGTTTCAGTAATTCCTACATTATAGTTTTCCATTTGAGATAGATCCCTGAATTCATCTGTTTTGTTCCTCTGAAGGGTTTATTCATACTTTTTTAAGCTGAGTTTTCAACATCATTCATTCCTATACACACGCTACAAAACGAGAACATCCATGGTACCAAAGTAGCTAAATTGTCCTGTACTTTAACATCTGCCAAACAAATTCCAGTCCTATTCTTTCTAAACAACACTCTACAGAAATAATTTTAATGATATATTTTATAAAAGAGAGAGAGTCCCCCACTATGTAGACTTCTCAATCATCTCATTCTTCACTGCAAGCAGCCTAATGTTCTAATCTATTAAACTGGTCCCTGAACCTGTCTTTACAGCTTTAACTTTGCTGTTACTGTGCACCTTTGTAAACCCAGCACTCTTATTCTCAAACTTTCCTAATCCAAAACATTATCCTAACTCTATCCACTCCCTGCCTTTAGTTTCTGCACCTAATCTGCTATTTAACCCTATAATAGCAATCCTCCCCAAAGTTGTCTTCAAATTATCGTCAAGTAAGCTCTAACATATGTATGTGCCAAGTCTTTTACGAGTCTCTGAAAAGTCAAAAACTAGCCTACAATTCTCAAACCCAATCCTGGGGTCTATCACGTTATAACTCTCACCCCAATTACCCATGAACTACCTCTTACCATATTGAGATTTACTAGTCTTTATTTCCAATCAACCCACCCAATAACTCTATATTTAACTAAAATTAAGCTACTTCACAATTTATAGATTAGTCTGGCACTAAATTCCCTTATTAACTGATACAGATACTTTTAATTATTAGCATTACACTCATTTACAGTTAAAATGTATACCACATCTCTACTTTCAGTACACGTTACTAATTGTTAATCTAAGTAACTTAATTTTAAAAATTAAATTCCCAAAAGAGAATACAAGTGAGCCCTTAAATAAGTACTAACCTACTTAATATGTCCAGTTAGATTTTCCCTCTAAAAACATTAATAACAAGTAATCTGTTTTCTTTTTTTTTGAACTGTTGGAAAGGATTCAAAAGAGTACTACTAAGATGATACCTTGTATGAAGATTGTCATATGAGGACAGAATTTAACCTAACTTAAGCATATACATATTACAATTGGTACTTGCATTTCTTGGCTTTAATCTTTGGATTAGGAGCAATAAGTGACCTGACGTAAACAGCACTACAAACCTCTCTCCTAAATCATCTTCACCTCCAGAATAATAATCCCCTGCTAATCCTTAATGCTGTTTCTCCAAAATTTCTGCATTTCGTGGCACCACTCCTAGAATCATACCTTCCATAACCAATGAGTTACCTTCTTGCCTTAATGAGGATAAGATAGGGATCATATAATCAGAGGACAACACACTAAATAAGATTATCATTGTAAGATATGGTTCCAGGGAAGTGATAATTTGGCAAACAGAAATGTTCAGAGAATTGATATAACCCTTTTAAGGATGAGTGAATAATAATTTGTAAGGTTTAGTGGAAGCTCACAGGATAAATGACTGAAAATAAAGTATCACATTCTTCATACTGCTAGTACTATAGTAGTACTTCCCCAAAATTCAGGCTGTCTTTTATTTTTTCAGTAAGTTACTTGATTCAGATGAATGATTTTTTTCTTTTCAGATAAAAGATCTAAAATCTAAATTGTGGGACAATGTTGGTGTTTACATCATTGACATCAGACATGTAGATAACATTAATTTTCTCAAAACCAAAAATGATAAGTTTGAACAAGTTGTTGGTTCAACCAGATCACATCTTCCATTATCATGTGTAAAGGTAAAACTACAGTCTCGTTTTTCTTTTCTTTTCTTCGTTTTTTTGTTGTTATTTTTTTAATATTATGAAAAACTTCGCATGCATTTAAGTTGTAACTTGTATTCTGAAGGGCTGATAGTACTAGTAGAACCTACAAGCAGCAATGAGTAAGTAAGTAGTAGTACTGTGACTGTTATATTCTGATAAGTATACGCAGTAGTACATGAGATATTTACTTAGTTATTTACCAATAAACGACACTATTCCCCTGGAAGCTTCTAGAAAGTCAACTGTATCGATATTTCCCTCACTAGTCACTTCTGGAAATTGACTCTTGTTTCGAAAAAATGTTCTATATATTTCTACATCCATTTAAACGGCAGTGTATCTCTATATCACTGACAAAAGAACAGGGATCGGCGGCAGCAATATATTTGTCCCTGTAGTTTTGTTATAATTTTTTGTACTTCACTAGATGGCGAGCTTATTCAATTTAAATATACAACCAAACTAACGCGAAAAATATAATTCTTACCACTAATGGAATTTGATTTATCAAAATTTTGTAATTTAAAAAAAGTTACATTAAAATATCACTCAAAGGGGGGCTAAATTAAATAACGTATTTAATACACATTAATTGATGAAATGGACAAATAATAGCAGATGACATTTAATTATAATAAATGCATTTGAGTTATCATAATTTAAATTATAAGTATAATTTTGATTAGATTAACCTCAATAGTGTTATGGCAGAATAGAATTTCTATTTTTCAATTGATTAGTCGAAGCAGTGTGCTATTTCTAGTGGTAGGGTAAATATGATTTTAGGCAGAACTTACAAAAATATTGAGTGTAAGCCTGAAGTGTTTATAATTTCAATGTTTATGTCACTGGTTATGCCTCATTTAGAGTATTGTGTCCAGTCTCGGGCTCCTTACCTTATGAAGGATATTGAATTGTTGGATAAGGTTCATAGGAAGGCTACTAAGATAATACCTTGGATGGAAAGATTTTCTGTTTGTTTGTTTGTAGTTAAACACAAAGCTACACAATGGGCTCTCTGTACTCTGCCCACCACGGGTATTAAAACCCGGTTTCTAACGTAAGTCCGCAGACATATCGCTGGGGGGAGGGGGGGGGCAGGAAAGATTGTCATACAAGGTATTTCAAATTGTTTTCTCTTTTAAAAAAAATAGAGTGGCAGGGGATCTGATTGAGGTGTTTAAGATGGTTAAGGGAATTGATAGTTTTAATGCATCATATTTTTTCGTAGTTAATGGTGAGAATGATAAGACAAGGGGATGTAAGTATAAATTTTGACAGGGTAAGAGTCATCTTCAACTGTGGTATGCAGGCATGTCATGCGATTTATATATGCTCCTTTTAATAGTCACATTTTCAAAAATTTTCATTTAGTCCGAGTCTGCAATTTTTGCATAACGCGTTGTCAAAGAAAATGTAAAGTTACTTCGCTCGCGCCACCACGTGGCTTAGTGTTAAGTGTGATGGCATATAACACTAAAAATCGGGTTTCGATATTCGCGGTTAGCCCACTGTAATTTGTGTTTAACATGTAACAAAAAAGATATTATTATAGCTACTTTTGTTCCTTTGTTGTTCTCTAAAGATATTACCTGTTTCACCCGCGGTATTTATTATTACTGTAACGCTACATGTTGTGCAAAAAGACCAGCGACAATCTTGTTTTTCATTGTTGGAGCAGATGTTAATTATACTTTATGGCCTCTCATATGTTGAATGAGAATGACCAGTCACATGGGTAGCCCAAATTGCTATGGGTAAACCACACGTTTTCTGTTAAGTAATGAACATTAGATTTAAACTTTACTACATTGGGTCTTAATTGGGTTGGTCGATCAAAAGGTATTTTGAAGGCAGGAAATTGTTTATGAATTCAAAAGTCCATTGAAAAAGTGATTGTCCCGTGTCCAATGCAATTATGTACACTTCATTTTGTGTCTTTGGATAAATAAAAATTGTTCTAATTTTGTATTGCGGGTCATATCTAGTCTCTTAATATCTTAACTTGAAATTCAACTAGTTTAGATAAACTCAGATTTACTTCATATCTTATCCTGTTGATCCTACTATTATGAAGTGGAATTACCTAACACTTTGAGGTAATACATTAACCTGAGAATACCAAACAGCTAAAACAGTTTCACTTTTTTTAACAGGAGGGGGTTACCTTTTGAATGGCTTGCCTTCAGATGTGATGGATAAAGTAAATTTAAGGGAGTTTAAAGGAAGGTCTGATAAGTGTTTATATGATAATGACTGGTTTTAAAGTGTGGTTTCTTTTTAAGTTTAGTCAAGTGGATTGGACAGCCTCGATGGACCACAGCTCCTTTTTGTCAATGCTATATTATGTCAATTCAGCGAAGTTACAACTTTGCTTCTTATAAAAGTTATAAAAACAAATCTTAAAATTTTCTTTGGACTTTTATTACTTCACAGTTTCTTAATATGGTATAAGCTTCTTTTTTCTATAATGTTGTTCTAAAAAACAGATGGAGTAATCTGCTCCTGCCTGATTATTGTTAGATTAGGTGACTAAGCGTTTATTTTCCATAACTATCTTAAGTTTGAGAAAATTTTATAGTTACAATAATATGTAGGTTCAAGCCTATGGGTAGTAGGTACACTATTTACTTCTTTCTAGTTCTTATCTATAGATTTCATGACATGTTAGTCATCTAATCTTTTACCAGAAATGGTGTAGTTTACCACATACATATATATTTAATTGTGAATTATTTGGTTGCCAATGTCAGAAGAAAGTATACTATTTGTCTTCACCCATATTTATCGGGGTATGGTATCTAGGCATACCAGGCATTTTCTACCTTCTCATTTCAATATAATTTTTCTACATTTTTCATTCATTCCATGTTTATGAAGTTTTCGCATAACACATGGTCAAGAAAGTTGTTAAGTTGATTTTGTTCCAGCTGCCTTCATTCTTTTGTCATTGTACAGAGATAATACCAGTTTGTCCATGGAGAGCATGATTGTAATGCTAGGCAATATGCACAATATCGACAGCTAGTGCCCTTCAATGGTTGGCCAGGTGATATCTCGATGTTATAGCCTTCCCTATGTTTGATTGAGAATGGCTATTCACATAGTAAGTGTTAATCACTATGGGTAAATCTGAAATTTTCTTTAAGAAGCATTAGATTTGAACATTAATTCTTGAGTGAATTGGCGGGGAGGAATAAATCTTGAAGAACGTTTTTGTTTGTTTGTTTTAGCACAAAGCCACACATTGGGCTATTTGCACTCTGTCCACAGTGGGGAATGAATCCCTAAATTTGAGCAATGTTTGTCCATATACTTATTTTTTACCCACCAAGGACATTAAGGAAAGAATGTCAGCTTAATTAATCACTTCATGAATTCAATGAAACGAGAAGGTCTAACGTCCAGATGCAAGTATATACTGTGTTTCAGTGTCTTTGACATAAATAAAGATTGCTTTCTTTGTGTGCTACACGTTATGTCCAGTCTATTTATTTCTTTGCTCAAACTCAGCTGGTTTCGAGTAAGTTTGATATCATTTCGTGATATACCCTGTTAATCCTCCAGTAATACAGTAAACTACCTAATTTACTCATTTGAAAAAAATCAGTTTCCACTCAAACAATTTGCTGTTGCTAGTTGCAGGGCAAATATAATTTTAGGTTGTATCTACAGAAATATTGAATAAAGGTCTAAATAGGTTATGATTTTATTGTAGATGTTATTGGTTAGGCCATATTTGGAGTATTTTATTCAATTTTGGGCTTCTTACCTTTGAATTATTGAGAATGGGGTGGAAAGGCTTCCATACGAGTATAGGTTAAAATCTCAGATTTTTTTTAAAAATAAGAGTTAAAGGGGATCTGATTGAGATGATTAAGATTGGTAAGGGAAGTGAAAATGTTGATGCCTCATCTTGTTTCTTATTTAATGGTGATAAGGGTAAGACTAGGGAACACAAATATGTATTTTGGCAGGGTAGGAGTCATCTTCAACTAAGAAAACTTTATTTTTCTAACAAGGTGGTAGACTCTTGGAACAGGTTGCCTTCAGATGTGGTAGATGCATGCAGTTAGTTTAAGATAGATTAAAGGAAAGTTTGATACATACTTGAATGATGAGGGTTGACTTTGAGTTTTTTAGTGTTTAGCTTAATCGGATGGGATAGGATGAATCAAAAGGTCCCTTGTTGTTCTTAGAGATTATGTTATGAATATAAATCAATTTGGGTTTAGGACTATCCAGAAAGAGATCTGAAACAGGTCGTACCCCAGCCATGATAAACAAAGTAACATGTGAGAATCCACGAACACAAAGGACAGTGAGAAAAGCCATCCACTTGCCCCAGGCAATAGTACACATCATAATGTACACAAGTCACATGTACAAGTTGCTTCCTCGACATATTCTAGACCCAATACACAAATTTTGAAAGGTGTCTTTATCACCTATTGAAAATGACTCGCTTCTTCTCAGGGGAGACAGGCACAGGGCTTAATTAGTACGAGTTTTTAGCTACTGGCGTGTGCATTCTTTACCTGAGTAAAAGGATTATTACATTTTTACTACCTTTCGACATTTGGTAAACAAGAAATTTATAGCACATGCAGACACCCACACTAAATTTAGAAACATCTGCCTAAATAAAGATTATATACTAATTATATAAGAGCAAAATTCACAAATATTTCAAAGATAAGAAAGAATCCGATCTACAACTCAAAATCAGACAAAAACTAGAATCCAATATCGCGTACGTCACTGGCTATTCCAAGTAACATTTATGGTGGAGAAAACTCACAACTGATGCAACTTTGTATAAGTATTTGTATAAGAAAGTTGCTTGTGTTTAAAGTCTGTCAGTTTAAGAAAAAACAACGCTTAGTTGATAAAAACACAGTTTTGTAGTGTTAAAAGATAAACTCAGAATAGTTATTTTTAAGAAATATCCATTAAAATGTCATGATTAATATAGATAAATTGTTGTTTGTATAAATTAAATTTTTGGAATAAATGAAATGAACTTTTGGTATTCTAATTATTTTTTAACTTGTATTTAGTTAATGCTTTACAGGACAAAGAAAGATCTTAAAACAGAAAAAAATTAAATGTTTGTGTTGAACACCATGTTTTGCTTCCTTCTATTCGTTTTTTGGTGTTTCTGAGATGTTTTAAAACAAACCACTGTATATTTAAACATGCCCCACAGTGGCACAGCGGAATGTCTGCGGACTTATAACACTAGAAACCGGCTTTCGATACCCGTGGTAGACAAAGCACAGATAGCCCATTGTGTAGCTTTGTGCTTAACTTCAAATAAACCAAATATTTAAATACACGGTGTATACTTTTTTTCATATGCAGTTTTCTTGTTCAGCGAAATTCAAAGTTAACTTCGTTCGCCCTCAGTAACACTGACCGAAACTTTTTATACATTTGGTTGATACTTAATAATGATCTGTAATATATCAAAATATCTTAAAACAATTGTTAAGTAATATTATAAAATGTGTAGAGAATGCCCATTATAACTAATAACAACTAATGGCTAATTAAGAATGGTTATGATTCTAGAATACCTTCAAAGTAGAGTGTTATAAAATACTTCTGTTAAGCTGTTAAGAAGCAGTTGTCAAGACCTGGTCAAGTTTGGGTGTTGAAATGTTGGAAAAAATAACTCGTCACATGATTCAAAGTATGATAGGGAATTGTAATTTAATCTTTGTTTTCTTAGATGATACTTCCATCAAAAGGTTATTCTCCATTTTCATATCACGTAAGAAAAAAAAACACCAATAAAAAAAACGCACACACACACACTTTGTAATAAAACATAAAAGGTGCTTTAAATTGTCATGCTGCTGTCAGAAAAGGCCAGTTTGAGTCTATTTGTTAAAAATACAGTTTTAATACGGGTGCCCGCAAGCTTGAAAATTTGTAAAGTAGTCTGTTCGTGTAGAGGGCGTTTTTTTTTTTTCTCTTTCGTGGAGAGTGTCTGGTTCCCGGCAGAAGCTTACACTATAATATCCTAAAATTGTGGTTTACTCTGAGGCATTAAATTTGGTTAAAGCTGTACAAAATACGTTCATTAATGTGCTATTTGATATACAACGATTATTTTAACGGCAATTTAGAATAAAAAACGTTTCAGTTTTTAAACTATGCATAACAGGGAAAACTAACTTAAACGTCACATCATTTCCTGTCGTCTAATTTAGACAGTTATAGGGAACACTGCAGTTGTCGCTCGGTGACTCAGCGGTAATTTTGGGGGCATATAATGCTAGGTTTTGTCAGTCATGAATGCTATTCTTGTTAATTATATTATAAGTTGTTTGAATTATCATTTTTATTTCTTGATGGAAACTTTTTTTTTAGTCTAGCTTTAGTCACAACGTTATTTTTAATTTTATTCTGTAGAGATATGTTTATTTATTTCGTAGAAAAAGATGACATCATGACCAAGAGCTCAGTTTATGCGTTGTTTATTATAGATAAGGTAATCTCACTTTATGACCGTTAGAAGCAAAGTGAGAGACTCAAGATTTCGTGTCTCCACTGTACAGAAGCTATTATACACCCAATGGTTTTTGTTTTCCTAATAAATATCTTCAATAAACTTCTATTTTTTTTTGTCATTAATTTGTAGGCGTGGTTTGGCCTAGTGGTAAATATTTGGATTTCGGAACTAAAGAGCCGAGTGCGAATCCGTACAATACCACAAAATATTCCCTATAATTATAGTATTTTGGCACTTGTGTATAGAGTTAAAATAATAAATACTACTCAACGTTAAACTGGTACACAATTAAAAACATTTTATTTAGGCCTATCTATGGCTTTCAAAAAGTTGACGACTCTACATGTTTCGACGTTATATCCTGAGGTTGTCGTTGTAATGTTGTAACATGTAGTGTCGTCAACTTTTTGAAGGCCATAGGTATGCCTAAATAAAATGTTTTTAATTGTGTACCAGTTTAACGTTGAATATTATTTATGATTTTATAATCCCTATACTTTAAGGTGTGCTGTGAGT
>NW_013670706.1:12623-14586 GCF_000517525.1 Limulus polyphemus | reverse complement strand
ACTCACAGCACACCTTAAAGTATAGGGATTATAAAATCATAAATAATATTCAACGTTAAACTGGTACACAATTAAAAACATTTTATTTAGGCATACCTATGGCCTTCAAAAAGTTGACGACACTACATGTTACAACATTACAACGACAACCTCAGGATATAACGTCGAAACATGTAGAGTCGTCAACTTTTTGAAAGCCATAGATAGGCCTAAATAAAATGTTTTTAATTGTGTACCAGTTTAACGTTGAATATTATTTATGATTTTATAATCCCTATACTTTAAGGTGTGCTGTGAGTGCATTACAAGGTTGACAGTCAATCCATTGATATGGATAATGGATTGTAGTGTGCTGCTGACTGAGTGCTTTCTCTCTGGTCAGTAGTTCAAAACCAGGGATGATAGCACACAGCTATAGTAGCTTTACTATAAATACAAAGAGAAATTGCATTATTTTGTGAATAAAAGTGATATTTTGTTGGGAATGGATCACTTGTTCGTACATAAGTGTAACAATTGTTTTGGTGTGAATATGATATTTAGAAGTACAGATATAATTCATCAGGAATAATCGCACTATATGTTACATATCTCTCACAATTCTTGACTTTTTGTTGTTGTTTATTAAGTTGTTTATGCAGTCAAAACAATAAAATCTCTAAGACACCATCAGCAACTGGCTTTGAATTAAAATTTATCCTGGAAATTTCTGTATTAGATAAGACTTTTTTTTTCTTTTTAAGTAACAGGAATAACGATTGGTGCATAATTTTACTGAGTCTTTGATTCCAGTTAGAAATGAACTGGTATAAACATTGTTGGGGGTATAATGTGTGGAAAACCACTCTTGGAGATATAATGTGTGGAAAAACCACCCTTGGAGATATAATGTGTGGAATAAACATCCTTCGAGGTATACTGCGTGGAATAAGCATCTTTGGAGCTATACTGTGTGGAATAAACATATCAACATTATTGGAGATATACTGTCTGTAATAAACACCCTTGGAGATACGCTGTGTGGAAATAAACACCCTTGGAGCTATACTGTGTGGAATAAACATCCTTTGAGGTATACTGTGTGGAATAAACATATCAGCATTATTGGAGATATATTGTCTGTAATAAACACCCTTGGAGATACGCTGTGTGGAAATAAACACCCTTGGAGCTATACTGTGTGGAATAAACATCCTTTGAGATATACTGTGTGGAATAAACATCCTAGGAGGTCTACTATGTGGAATAAACACCCTGGGAAGTTTACTGTGTGTAATAAACTTCCTGGGAGGTCTACTGTGTAGAATAAGCGTCCGGGAGGTCAACTGTGTAGAATAAATATCTCGAGAGTCTACTGTGTAGAATAAGCATCCCGAAAAGTCTACTGTGTGGAATATGCAGTAAAATGTACTGTATATAACAATCATTCTGGTAAATCTACTGTATGGATTAAAGATCCTGGTAGGTCTTCTACACGGAAGGCATAGCAATACAATGGTCATCTTGTTATAGTTTTATAATATATCATTGCATTAGTGTTATAGTTTTATAATATATCATTGCATTAGTGGCCGTCTATGCGTACTTGTAACAAACGCTCTGCTACACGTGTGATATACAGTTTTCACTTACAGCGAAGAACATGGCAGCTTCTGTGGTAACTGAAATATAACACACACTCAACCCAGCATAAAATGTTTATAACTGACCAGTTGAACCTAGTTTTTAGTGAATACCTGATTTTTTCTCGCAGAAAAACTTTTATTTTAACTCTTGGGAAAGTCGATTATACCGCTTCTAATTTACTGGTTGCTTAGCAATAATTATACCACTTCTCTTTTACTGGTTGCTTAGCAATAATTATAAATATCTAAATATTCTGATGAGAACGTACAGTTCAGTGCATATATACATATGTCAAAAAGTCTAGGTACGTATTCAAATTCGATGACGAGGAACCCAC
>NW_013670706.1:4245-12602 GCF_000517525.1 Limulus polyphemus | reverse complement strand
CGTCCTCCCACGTACTTAGTCGAAACGTTGTACTATTGCTGTCATATTAACTTATTATTAAGTTTTCTTCATTACCCATTTAAGCCGTCTCCAGCCATTACTAGGTACGTATGTAATTATATATATATATATATATATAATTACATGTATGTATATATAGTCATTAATGTTAAAATACCACCTAAAATTACGACAATCAGTCAAGTCATTTCATCTACTTATCAGTAACACTATCTATGTTGTTTTACTAGAGATGTGATTATATAAGTAGCGTGATGGTTGTATAAATACTTATAGGAAGAACATTGAATTATTTGATCAACTCAATGCTAGTTATCAAGTCAACATCTTCTTAATGGGTTCGGCATCTGTTATCGTGAATTTTGTTAGTTACTTTTCATGTACAACCCACACACGAAGTGTGTACGTTCAGCTTGGTGAAATGTATACATTTTAGTTTTCCATACGAAACTTCTAATCTAACAAATTTTTACTCATGTGCTAAGCTTTGTATATTCGTGATATGGATTGGTTCAGATTTATCATTCCAAACACTAATAATTAAATTAAACAAAATTTAAATATATATATATATTCTAGTGTGTGCTTATTAGTTTCTAAAGTGTATTTAATGTTTTCCTGATATTACACTGACCACTCTTACCTAACTATTACTTACATACCAACAATGATAACAATAAAATAACCTCAAAAATTCATACTTATCACTACCCGTAGCGGGCAGAGCACAGATAGCTCTTTATGCAACTTTGTACTTAACAGCAGCCGAAACATATTTATCAATCTTGACTTTCTATATGGCAGCTATTATTTTACCGATATTTTAATTTTAATATCCGCTTACTTACCACCTATTGTAGCCCCACCCAGTGGATCAGCGGTAAGTCTACAGACTTACGATGCTAAAATTCAGGATTCGATACACGTGCTTAACAACAACCAAACCAAAATTGTAGATGTTTAGGCTCAGGCAGAAGTTTTATGCATATTCAGGATCTTTGATGACCTAGAAGTTATTGTGTTAGGATTATAGATATTTATCATAAGACACTAAAGTTAGCGTAAACTGTTTATTTGTGTTAACATTGTCGACTTTTGATGTAAGAATAGTGCTACAAAAACCTAGTTACTTCTAAATACTACTTTGTGATGTAGAGACGTTTAGCCCCCCCCCCCCCCAGTGACTCACCAGGAAGTCTCAGGGCTCATGACGCTAAAAATAGGGTTTCCATACCCGTGGTAGGCAAAGCCATATAGCTCATTGTGCAGTTGTGTGCTTAACAACAAAACAGACATTTCGAAAGTTCCTCTTCGTATGAGGATGTCATAACCATATATCGAATCTTGCAAAACCTATATGCTGTGGTGACAGGTTCACTGTTTTGATACTTATCTAACTTGAAATTAAAGATATCAAATTCTTATATTTAAACTAGTAAAAAGAATTCAACTTCTCGTAAACTTTTGAACCTTCTCATTCAACATCCACTGCAGGTACTTTTGAATATATTATATATATGAGATCATGCTTCAGTTGCTTCTATTTTTCCTACATTTACACGGTTTGAGTACATGTTGGCCTAGAGCGCCCCTTTAAATCCAATGTTTTCTAGATGTGAAAAAAAAAAAAGCCAAGCGAGATTTTAAGCTTAAAGCTGGATGGACATCACTAGTATTTTTTTTTAAATGTATTCTGGCGAGAAATCTCTATTCTTAGTTTTAAGCCTGCCAGTAATCCATTTTGTTACCATGTGGTATCAAAGATATAATAGTCCAAAGTGGGTCTTGATGTTTGAATCCCCAAATTATATAAATACATATAAAGTACTGCTCCTTTTCTTTGACGGCCTGGTTGGTGGGAATCACCGTCGCTGAACATACTCGCCCTTTCAGCCGTGGGGTCGTTATAATGTGACTGTAAATCCCACCATTCGTTGGTGAATGGTGAAGGAGTAGCCCAAGAATTGGCGATGGGTGGTGTTGACTAGCTGCCTTCCCTCTAGTCTATCACCACTAGATTAGGGACAACTATCGCAGATAGCCCTCGAGTAGCTTAGCACGATATTCAAACCAAACTTTGTTTTTGACACATTTTGATATATTTAAGTTGATTTAGTTAATGGCTTTGTAATTGTTAGTTCTTCTTCTACAATAAACAGTTCACTCACGAGCCTTTTCTCAATGACGGACTTTGAAAAATTGTCTAACCTTGTTGCGTTGCCGTGATAAACCTGCTATCGAAATAGGTCGCGCATGCGTGTAAGTGTGCTATAGCGATAAAAGTAACCGTGCTTCTTTGTACGCTAAAGTGGAAAAAAAAAACAAAAAAAAAAAACTTTTAACGCATGTGTGTTCATAACGTAGAACTTTCCAAACTTGAAGTAATAGCTTTACGTACATATATAAATAAATACTAACTTATTCGTGCAAAAGGGAAAACTTGGACAGGTGTAGAAGTTCTCGTTTGTAACACATGGCGGCGCCATGGACGTGATCCGATTCTTAGGTCCAGCCAACATTACGACAGGGCTTATGACGCTAAAATAATTGGTGTCGTTTATATTAGTCTAAAACTAGTTACTCTAAAAATTCACATAATGCTAATGACTGAGATTTGTAACAAAATGCAAAATTAATATATGTGTTGGACTTATTTGTTGAAATTAGAAAAGCTCGGAACAAATGTATAAAATATATATAGAAATTAATTAATTATACAAAACAACTTGTATATATATTTTTTTAAGATTTCCGTAGAGAAAACTACTGAATTTATGTTAAAGCCCTTGCCACAATAACTCTCAGCTTGTTCAAACGTAGATATATCGTATATAAGCTTACGAGGTGCACACTTAAAACACACGTTTCATTAGTTATCCTAAAATTACATGTAAATATTTCAAAATTGAAACCAGGATTGGAGACATTTACCAGACAATCGAATTAGTTCAAACCAAGTCAAAAATTTAGCTCTACTGTACTGTCTGGTATGGCCTGGTAGTTAGGACGGTCGGTTTGTAATCAGTGAGTCGGTGGTTCGAATCATCCTCGGCCTTTTATCTGTAAGAGAGTTATGATATTACGGTCAATCTTCCTATTCGTTAATAAAAGAGTAGCCCAAGAGTTGGTGATAGGTGGTTTTGAGTAACTGCCTTCTCTCTAGTTTTTCATTGCTGAATTAGGGACAAGGGACGGCTACCTAGACAGGAGATGGACACTAATAGGTAAATCTGCCCGCGAATCATCGATGATCCAGGAGTATATAAGGTGCCTCAGTGCTGAATTAGGGACAAGGGACGACTACCTAGACAGGAGATGGACACTAATAGGTAAATCTGCCCGCGAATCATCGATGATTCAGGAGTATATAAGGTGCCTCAAGGGTCGTATGCGGCCTCGGGGCTAGAAAAAACAATCCTTCCGGTGGCTCAGCAGTAACCTTTAGGTATTATAACGCTAAAATCCTGGGTTAATCCTTGCGATGAGCACAGTGCCAGCTTTGCGACATATAAGAAAAACAAACTAGTGAATTATCAAATATCGTCCATATATAATATTTCTTAATCAACATTACGTAATTATTTTAACAACTCCTGTACACTTCCTTCAAAGTGACTGCGTAATTATTTATTTTTATCTATGTTCACAAGTATTTTAATGTTGCGTTCTATGTCTAACAGTTTTTGATAAGACGTGAACAAGACGCGTAATCTACCTACCAATTCTATAGTTGTGGTAGTTAAGAACATGTACACAGTTATTAGCTGATCTGTTATACTGATTTATGACAAAGGAACTCATTTAATTTCATCAACATCAAATACGTCAAGAACGTTGTTCAGTTTGGTTCTATTTACGCTTGATATGTACTCTAATGTTTGGAAAGTCAGAAACAACAACTGTAGCTTCTGGTAATCTGACGATACATTTGTAGTGACACTTTTAATCTGTGCTTTTGTTTTAGCAACGGCTAAGAGATGGCGCTCGTGTAAGGATCACGTGGCAATGCGCAGCTAGAAACAGCTGTGAAGTATATAACAGACTGAATTATAAACGAGCGTTAAGTTTTCTGAAACGCAGAAAGTAGAGCGCCGTTTGACCAGGACGACGTGAGAAATGCGCACCAAAACGTAAAACGAGCATGTGTGCAACAGAGATGCAATACAAACCTATAATTCTTCTCCGACATTTCAACATCACAACATAATTGTGGTTTTTAAGCCTGAATGATAAGACTAGGTACTTCGATTTTTTTATCGAAGCATTTCCACGTAGATCAATAGTTCCGAATGAGAGAATTACACTAAAACTTTTTTTTTTTTTTTGGAAGGGTTGAGAGAACTAGAAGATCATGGCGAACACAGTGATAAATGGTCATGAAGGTGAACGACAAGGAGAATTTCAGGTTATGCACTTAGAACCTCGACCTCTTCGGCCTTTCAAGTCGAGCGAAGAGTATTTGTATGCCATGAAAGAAGACATAGCTGACTGGTTAAATACGCTCTACGACCTAAGAATCACTGCCGAAAATTTTATAGAAAGTCTCGAAACGGGGGTCGTTTTGTGTCGACATGCAAATCAGGTTGTCAGAACGGCTCGGGATTGGCGACACTCTGGTCGAAACGGCCTCAATACGGTCATCCCGGAGCGTGACGTGGTGTATCGCAGTGAGGTCCAGCCCGGAACATTTCATGCACGGGACAATGTCTCCAACTTTATCACGTGGTGTAGGAGTCTCTCGATCATGGAATGCTTGCTGTTCGAGACAGACGATTTGGTGCTGAGGAAGAACGAGAAAAGCTTCATCTTGTGTCTACTGGAGGTGGCACGACGAGGTTCGAAATTCGGAATGGCCGCTCCACTCTTGGTCCAGATGGAGGATGAGATCGATGCCGAACTGGCGAAAGATGAGTTTGACTCCGACGGCCACGAAGCTGACGACGACTCTGATGCTACCAGCACGTCCGGCGTTGGAGAGCCCCGGCCTCAGATTATTACCAACGATCTCCGAAGTCTTCACGAAAGGGTAAGAGAAATCCCCAGTTTTGATAATACAAGAGTGACAGTTTCAATACTTATCCACAACTAAGTTTGGCTTTATGGTTAAGTACTTACACGAAATTCTCAATACCTACAATAGAAGAAATTAGGAGTTGAGCAGAGCAGCGTTAATGTTGTGCATTGTTTAATATTGTTTTGCACGATAACAATGAGTTAGAAAACAAATAAATTCGAGGACAGTGTTGTATTATCTAACAATTATAAAAATATTCTTTAAAACAAGCATAAGAGAGAAAACGTTGGCTGCCAAAACTACATTAGTCATCATCCTGATCTTGTCGTGTGGCCAGAACGTTACTCATTTTGTCGTTTACGTTGGTACAGTGCCATCCTCAAAATCTCTTCAGAATAAGAAACAAAGTTAACATTCATGTAGAAATACTTATATTTTTGACAAATGTCTTGCTAACAGTGGTTGATCAGCTAGTCTGCACGTGCTGGCCCCTGACAACTACTAGATATATTTTAAACTAATAGAGAAATAATGGGAAAGGTTTGGTCGATGACGTGTCTGCTAGTTTAATTTCCTGACAGTGGCGCCACCATATTGATAAACGTCATATATATATAAAAAAAAAAAGGAATTAGTAAGAACTCCTTACTTGCGTCGAACCTAACACGACCTAACCAAATACCACAAACAAAACGAATATTTCCATATGATTGCCATACCACAATAGAGGCTGCCAGTTTGGCGCCAAAAAAGTTTGGATCATGACTGAGCACGCGTGCAAGGTTAGTCATGGTAACAGCTTCAAATCTAACGACCAGTTGTATTTCGATAGGGGTATTTATTTAATAAAATTCCCATTCATATTTCTTGTTAAACTTCCAGATCAATGCGAGTATGAATATAGGTATCTTGATACCTCTGTGATTTATCAGATTATTATTAAAAACTTAATCTGAATTTGTAGGTTTTATAGATTGAGTCACTGCTAAATTGAGCTGTTTCTTTGCTAATACATTAGATATTACCATTGTGTATTTATTACAAGAGGAAGTAACTTTTCTTCTTGTTTCTCTCGTGTTTTTGAACATTTGGGGCTAGAAACTGTTGTATTTTCAGCTACTTGTGAGGAACGACCAGATGAAATTATTCAACATGTTGCATAGAAGGCAAAGAGCACATTATATGAAACTATTTAATATGTTACATAGAAGGCAAAGAGCACATTATATGAAACTATTTAATATGTTACATAGAAGGCAAAGAGCACATTATATGAAACTATTTAATATGTTACATAGAGGGCAGAGAGCAGTCCGTATAAAATTATTCAACATGTTACACACAAGGCAAAGAGCAGTCCTTATGAAACTATTTAATATGTTACATAGAAGGCAGAGAGCAGTCCGTATAAAATTATTCAACATGTTACACAAAAGGCAAAGAGTAGTCCTTATGAAACTATTTAATATGTTACATAGAAGGCAGAGAGCAGTCCGTATAAAATTATTCAACATGTTACACAAAAGGCAAAGAGTAGTCCTTATGAAACTATTCAATATGTTACAGAACTGACATGAAACTTTATGAAAACGATGATAATTTTAAAATCACGATTGTAAATGTAGCAACTGAATAAACTGACTGATAATCCTTTGTCAAAACAGTCTGAAATTAATTTAAGATATACTAAAAATACAACTTTAAACTGCAAAATGAATATCATGATTTGCGAGGAAATCTCGTGCTTCGCGTAAGAATGTAAATATGTATATATATATATTGGTTGTAGTATTTTGTATTTGAATGCACAAAGTTTATAAAATGTAAAACCAGTCAGGACCACTTCTGCCATTCTACTGTTAAGTAACCTGCCTAGACTATTCATGTATGAGGTTAGGTCCGTAGAGTTCTGAACGAGTGTGATGGTCGTGTGGGGCGTCTCAATGACTGCGAGGTTAAACTTAAGTCGGTTAAACCTATTCCACAACAACTGACACCCACCAAATACCTCTAATACCAAAGACACTTTGAGCCGAATGGTCTAATTTAAAAATGACAAACCAATCAACTTATCTTGTAAGAGACACCAGATCTAGCTACGTTTTCAAAACGTGGGTTAAAACTTGATGATATTTCTTCCAGGTCTCTACTCAACAGGGCAACAGTACCGGTACTCTAAGTGTATATATATAAACAAATGAAGAAATTCATACACTAAACATTGACACGTAAACACTGCTGTCTGAGATGGAGCACTGAGGGATGACAAATCCATTCTTCAAATACGGTTCCTATTGCAATTCACAGTACTACCTACTTTCCTTACACATATGGTGACGTCGTCCGTAAGTTCCTTTTGTATAGTTTAAAGAAACTTAAGACGCTTCCAACACACGTCCCCTTTTGATTATATAGATATACAATCACTTCATACAATTAAGCAGCGTCAATGAAAAGAAAAAATCACATAAAAATTTCTCAAATATAGCGATACCGTTGAAAATGTTTTATTATTGTTATAAAAGCCAATGACCAGCTCACAGAGTTCATTCCTATCGACCCGTACTGCCCTATGACAGTGGAAGATAAACTTGATGTATAAGGCTTGTCCATTTTAACAAAATGACCATCGTTAAACGCGTACATATAAACATACATCGTTCTTTTGTATTCTAAAGTGGTTGTCCACAATCAGCGCTCAATAAATACGGCTAGATTTGTTTGTTTCGTTTGTTTTTTTATTTCGCGCAAAGCTACACGAGGGCTATCTGTGCTAGCTGTCCCTAATTTAGCAGTGTAAGACTAGAGGGAAGACAGCTAGTCATCACCACCCACCGTCAACTCTTGGGTTACTTTTTTTACCAACGAATAGTGGGATTGACGGACAATTTATAACGCCCCCACGGCTGAAAGGGCGAGCATGTTTGGTAGGACGGGGACTCGAACCCGCGACCCTCAGACTGCGAGTCGAACGCCCTAACCATCTGGCCATGCCAGGCCATATGACTAGATACTGGCGGTAATATAATTCCTAATGGATCAACATAAACCACACTGTTGGCATACTTCGTGTTGGTTTATTTAATAACATAATGAAAAACGAACAGCCAACATGTATATTTCATGAAATAGGCTGTTTATTCAGCCGATATCGACAACCGCTCTGCCAACTAAGTAGGTGTTGAAAAAACAAATAATAAGTGAAAATTACATGTAGATTAATTGATACGTCATAAATGGTTTCATTAGACCTGTGAACCACTGCCTTTTACGATAACATTTCATATTGTTGCGTCATCGAGATCATGTGATTCTCACGCTC
>NW_013670706.1:2259-3311 GCF_000517525.1 Limulus polyphemus | reverse complement strand
AATATATATAGATAGATAGATAGGCCTAAAAATAAAATTTCTGAAATCCTACCGTTAGATAGTCTCAGATACGTGTGTCGAAAACACCATTCTCCATCTGTTATAGTTAAGGTCCACGATTCTAGGCTATCGTCAATTGCAATGTTCAAGGTTCATTGTTTACGTGTACTGCATAAGAAAACAGTTTGTTCCAACGATTAATCAAAGTTTTGTTTATCACCTATTTGTAGTCTCTTTGTTCTTTAAGTTACAACGTATCATTTGTCATAAATCCTTTTGAAGTTGGGAAGTTTTTAACTGTCCCGAGATCAACTGTATATACTTATATATATATAATATTATTGAAATTGGCGAAACAAATCCACGTGTAGTCCTTTTGACGTAGCTTTCATAGCAACAGCATTGAATGAGGAATCGTTAGAGAGGCAATTGTTTTTCGATATTTATTATCAAAAGTCAAATTTGAAAACTTTTGTCCAGTTCGTTGCCGTACAATACAGCTGTTTTTATAAGCCTTCTTCGTAAATTTAAAGGTACAAAATACTAGTTCAGAATAATTAATATAGGATGCAAAACTAAAAATGAAGTAAATCTGTGCATAGGTCTTTAAATTTGTTGTTTGTAGAATATGCGTGTTTGCTTTGGATTGTCTTTACATTATTCTTACCTTTTTCGATATTCGACTTTAATCTCAGCTAATTCTGGGGTCGGCCGCTAGGGTATTTTTTATTGTTTGTTTGTAATTAAGCACAGAGCTACACAAGAGGCTATCTGTGCTCTGCCCACCACGGGTATCGAAACCCGGATTCTAGCGTTTTAAGGCCGAGAGACATACCGCTGGTGGGGGGGGGGGGCAGGTATTTTCTTTTATTAGCCAAGAGTTTTTACACTGTTTTTATACTGTTCACCATTGGTGAAGTCAACTTGTTGGGTCGTATTGTGTAATTCTATATTTTTGTCTCTAATATACTATACTCATTATAAAGAACTGACAAAAGAATAATCATTTTCTTTACAAAATACATAGAGGGCCTCAGCTGTATTCAGTGAGA
>NW_013670706.1:0-1427 GCF_000517525.1 Limulus polyphemus | reverse complement strand
ATAGTACCTCTGTCTATATATTAACTAAAATATTGATAGTACCTCTGTCTATATATTAACTAAAATATTGATAATACCTTTGTTTATATAGTAATTGAAATATTGGTAGTACCTTTGTCTATATATTAACTAAAACATTGATAGTACCTTTGTCTATATATTAACTAAAACATTGATAGTACCTCTGTTTATATAATAATTGAAATATTGATAGTACCTCTGTTTATATAGTAATTTAAATATGGATAGTGCCTCTGTTTACATATTAGTTAAAACATTCATAGTACTTCTTTTTATATATTAATAAAATATTGATAGTATCTCTGTCTATATATATTAACTAAAATATTAATAGTACCCCTGTTTAAATATTAACTGAAATATTGATAGTACATCCGTTTATATATTAACTAAAACATTGATAATACCTCTGTTTATATAGTAACTGAAATACTGATAGTACATCCGTTTATATATTAATTGAAATGTTGATAGTACATCCGTTTATATAGTAATTGAAATATTAATAGTACCCCTGTTTAAATATTAACTGAAATATTGATAGTACATCCGTTTATACATTAATTGAAATGTTGATAGTACATCCGTTTATATATTAACTAAAACATTGATAATACCTCTGTCTATATAGTAATTGAAATGTTGATAGTACATCCGTTTATACATTAATTGAAATGTTGATAGTACATCCGTTTATATAGTAATTGAAATATTGATATACCTCTGTTTAAATTTTCTGTGACTTACATGTTATTACAGTGAACCTGTAATCAACAGAATTGGGAATCCACATGCTACTTTGTGCATAAATAGTTGATAAACGTATTTAAATGAGCTTGGTATATTTAGGGTTAAGTCGTATTTTAAACAATCAAGCTTTATTTTTATTATGTACCCTACCAAGTGGTTCTGCAAGCTTTTTTTTTTCATTATGTACCCTACCCAAGTGATGTTGCGGTAAGTCTCTAGACTTATAACGCTAAAAATCGGAGTTCGACACCTATGGTGGGCAGAGCACAGAAAGCCCATTTTGTATTTATGTGCTTTACAGACATCAACTATAAATTTTACTTTGTTGCGCTTTAATATAAAAATGTACACATTTTACACAATAATTCTATGAATTTTGTGGTTATAAAAAACAAAGCCCTAACACTAATTACTTCACCCCTTTATCATATGGAGATGCATGAATGCAAAATTCCCAAATTCAACTATATAATGATCGAAATATATCTGTGGAATTATGTAAAGATTTTCTACCAAATCTTTCCTACCATTCCAATACATTACATGGAAGCTAATTGTAATGAATAAAAGAGATCACAAACCTGAGCTACTAACCGAAAAGTTGTTGTTACTTAAATGTAGGTCACTTATAATGAATAAAGGAGATCACGAACCTG
>NW_013670705.1:60051-71526 GCF_000517525.1 Limulus polyphemus | reverse complement strand
CGATGACGCAACAATATACACGAATATAAAGTATAAGCACCAGATGACACTAGGATAGCCGGACATCGCGGAATCATGAAGTGAGATGGATTTTTCGATTTTTTTTATCGTTGTTTTAGTTGCTAATCGTGATTAAAATTTTTATTCCGACAAGGTGAATAAAAATTTCAGGCAGTAATAATACTAGACAGTAATGCTAATAGTACTTAGTCGTAGTAAGACTAAAATTTTGAAAGTTGAAGCGATTTCTAACCACCTACTCATGACATAATAAACCTGAGAGTAAGATTAATATGTATATTTACAACTGTTGGAATGTAAAAGGCATAGGAATCCTTGTAAATATAACAGTCCATTACACAGGGACGCACTGTGAATTTGTCAAAATGATAGCAGAAAATATAGATAAACTTACATTACAGTTGTGTGTCATTTGTAGTTCTTATTTTATACTGTACAGTAAAATGTAAATTTTATTTTTAGGACTAAGTAAAACCTGAAGCTAGTATAAGTTATAACGAATTGATATATTTTCAGTTTAAATTTCATGCACTGCGTTCAAATAGAAAGAAATATTGGAATTTGGTAAAGACACTTAATAAGCGACATTGTGGAACCAATCGTAACATGAGTTTTTTGGTGTCATAGGAATGAAAATGGTGACCTCTTCAAGCAAATATATAGAATATTTCTGAATTTTCACATTGAAATTGTTACATTGACACAAGATACTTTGTACTGTCTTGATGTCTTGCAGTTCTTTTAAATACATAAGTATATATGTAATGCTAATTATAATTCCTTTGTTTTGTATACAAAATAAGAAAAATATTTAAAATATTTCTTTTCATTTCTCCAAATTTTAATTTATATTTCTGAAATAAGTATTAAAAACACCATTCAAAAATATATATTTCTTTCTATTCGAACCTGGTGCATGAAACAGAAAAGATCCATGAATTGTAAAAACTACTTGCATCTAAAAATAACGAGTATACAAATAATGAAATGTATTCAACATCATACATGGACAGTAAGAGACAACTTGGACCTTTAACTTAAAGGTTGTCCCAGCACACAACCCCCCAAGAAAATTAATAAAAGTTAAATTCACCTTTTATTGTACAGGAAATTGTAGATATTATTCAGTGAACTCCCATAAAGTACTGGTTTCCACTGCAACTGATGACAATTAAGTCTGTCCGTAACTTGCATAAGCTAATCACTCTGTTAGAAAAAATTGTTTTAACTGAAACATAGTCTTGATGACAAAACCTTGTTGAAACATTGTACATTTGCTGTTATATTAAACTTATATTAAAGTTTTTCTTCATTACTCATTCAAGCCATCTCCAGCCATTATGATTCCTATTAGTATTCCACAGGTCTTACCACTTTTTGCTAGGGAAGATATAGGGTATATTCCACAAGTGGATCTAACATTGTAAAATTAAGTTAGGATTAGACTATAGTTAATAAGATTAAAAAATGGAAAATTAAAGGAAGTCACTTTGACAAGAATAGTGAAAGAAATAAAACAGCAGATGGAAATATCATTATCTGTAGTTTTTTATTGAATCCATTAAGAGTGGTAAAGTGCTGGAAGTGACAATTTCACACCATTTTTTAAAGGGGGGGAAAAGATAAGCAGTTTCCATATAGTTAGTGGTCATAGATCAGTGGTTGAGAGACTATCTAGATTTTGTAATTAAATATGATGAATCTTGAGACAAGTTTTATATTATTACAAGTAGTCAACATGGATATAAAAATGGAAGTTTGTCTTGTAAATTTGCTAACCTTCTTTTAAAATGTTATACATATATATTTAATCTAGATGTGGGTAATGCAGTAGATTTGGCATGTTTGAACTTTCAAATATTCTAAATGTTATTATAAGGATCATACATCAATAACCCATTTTTCTATACAAAAAAAGCTACATAAGAGGTTTCTCAGGGTAGACCTCGGTGATTAAATCAATATAATCAATAACCTATGAGCAGCAATTACATTGAATACATAAAATAATCAGTTAATCAGAATTACTATTAAAATCATCAAGTACTAAAAATCAGTTGTTTTGATTATTATTTCTGATGATTCCAACCATCTGTTAATTATTATATTCCATTATTATTTTAACATTATTATTTTCAGTTACTTCAGGTTTGTTCAGCCTAATCAACTGGTGTCACATCTCATGAAAATAATCAACTAATTGAAATTAGGGTTTCTACTTATTAATATTTTCAATTATTCCATATATCCAAGTAATCAAAACATTTCCATTTTGTTTGTGTGTTGTTAAGCACAAAACAAAACTACATAATGGGCTATAAGTTTGTTTAGCTGTGGGCCAGCATGGCAGGGTTATTAAATGGTTGCCTCATGATTTGAGAGCCCTGGATTTAATGCACGTTGCCACCAAACACAATGAAGCAAATGTGCTTTCCCTTTCAGCCACAGGGGTTTAATGTTAGTTTTTTTTGTTTTTTTTTTGAATTACGGTAAACCTACTAAGGTTATCTACCACTGTAACTAATTCTGAACTGCTAAGTGCTGACTAGAGGGATGCCAACAGGCTGGCAGCAGCCGCTGCTAACTCTTGGACTACCTTAATGTTAAATAAATTTTAAATTTATTGTTTTTTTTACATTGTGTTACATTTGTAATATTTAATTGCAAACTATTTTTTAATGTTGAATAAGCAGGTGCAGATGTAGGAGAGGGTTCCAGTCCCCTCCCCATTTTTTTTAGAAATGAATAAAATCACAGCTATACATCCTTTATACCATATAGTATCAAAATAAAACAGTAGATGTGTTTTTATTTGATTATGCTATTAGTTACTAAAAGCTTTTTGAGGTTTTCTGAAATAATCACAGCTGGAGTCTACAACAACCCAGTCAAAACCTCAGCCAGTTACTGATTATTTCTAAGCTAATACAACAATATGAACCTCAGTTAAGCATTGTCATTTAAAATTTTTTATGCCTTGGATTTTTTTATACACTCTAACAATGTGCCTAGAATGTAGAGTTGTGTTTTCATCAAATTTATTGTTACATAGGATACCTGCAGCTCTTATAACATGGACTTGTTTAGAAATTAGAATTCTCATGAGAGAGATGTTTCTCATATTGTTGATGTCCAAAATCAGCAAAGATACACTTGGTATGACTATAAGTCATGTTTTCGAAAACATGCCTCCTATTTATGAATGCTAAGGTATGAATTTAGGCGTAGACTTTATAATTATAACTATTTAAAGTTAATTTAGAAATTTGAAAGGCTCATTTGTAATTGTTTTTACATTTTGTTTACCATCATATAATTGATTGGCTCCATATAGTTGTCCGTATGAAATACTATACTTTATCCAAAGAACTAAGTGTATGCAATTTGTGTCCTTTACCTACTATTAAACCAATAGCTTGCCATTCCAACCCCTGTGGTAGTATCCTTGAACATTCTAAAAGTATTGTCTTAACTAATGTCCCAACAAACAAAAAATGAATAAAGAAATGCTTCTGAAATAATGTTGGTACTTCTATAATGATTTAAAGGTTTTTTAGTTTTATAGTTTAACATATACTTGTTACTATTGTAAGTCCTTGAATGGTGAGCAGTTGCTAGAGGATCAGAAGTTGGCTAATGTTACTCTTTTTTTTTTAAGTGAGGTAATTATCCTGGTAATTATAGTTCTAGATATCTTACATTAGTTTGGGAAAGGTTTTTGAAAGTCTGATAAAAGATGCTCTGCAAAGTCACTTAACAAATTTTAAATTTTGTTGGATAGTCAATGTGGTTTCTGTAGGAGAAAATCTTGGCTTGTTAATCTTTTGACATTCTTCAAAGAGGTTACTTCTTATGCAGATGAGGGTAAGAGTATGGATTTGGCATATCTGGATTTTCAGAAAGCATTTGACAAGGTGTCAGTTGAAAGGCTTGTTAACTCTTGTGCACAGGTGGGGGTCAAAGTATACATGTCATGACCTTTTACAGAGTGTCATCCAACATGTTATTGAGTATTTGATGTCAGACTTATTAACTATTCATTTTGCCCTAATTACTGGTTTAGTGAGTACTCATGTTAGGAGAGACTAAATACCAGATACAATATACAGGGATATATGTATACTGTAGATATGCATTTCTAAGGTTCTGACAGTTACCTAGATGCAATATGTATACTGTACAATAGAAAAAAAAAAGTCAACAAACCTTTTCTACTCTGAGAGTTAGACCATTGGACTGGCCTCATGCACATTCAGTTAAAAAATCTATATAGGTGTGGAGGATTAGGCAGCTCATTGGAGAGAAAAGTAGCTGGATGTGATAAGTGAAGTTCAGTCACTCTAGATGTCACAAGTGGGATATTTTAGGGCTCAGTGTTATGCAATAAAAAAAATATTGATATTCTGGTTGATCTATCTCTTAAGCCTTTCAAGGCCTTGTTGCTAGTGGTGGGGCAAAAATGATATTAGGTTATATCTATACTTGTCATAAAAACATTAGTACTGGGCTCATTATATTTTGAACACTGTTCTTTATCCAGTCCCTTAGGGTTTTACAAGAAGATGAAGAGTGAGTAATAGTATTTCACTATGTCCGCCATATCTATTGCTGATAATGCTTTTCTCTCAACACACACCTCATCAGTATGATTGGGACACAACAAACACAGTAGTATTATATAAGCCATTTGTTACAACAACAGTTGTTTTGGTGCAAATGTATTTTCTGAGTTGATGAAACATAATTAATTATGCTTATCGTGAGACATTAGTAGAAGTAGGCCTAAGGGACTATATAAAGAACTTAGGGTTAAGAAATATAACAGGGCTAATACTAATGTGAGTTTTTTAGGGTAATAAAGTTTACAAACTTTACTTAAATTTGTTGTTTGAAAATGTCACTAAATGCCCAGCTCTATTATCAGGAAGGTTACATCTTTTAGAGCAGGATGTAAGCTAGTTAAATAATTTGAGAGTTTGTTTGATAGTAGAAGGAAGAAGGCTGTTAGATGTGGTGTATCTGAAAGGCATCTGTTCTTGGCCCTTTGCTATTTATTATTTTCATTAATGACATTTATAATGAAATAACCAATTGGTTATTTGCAAGAGATATTGAACTAATTGGTTTTTTCAAATTGTTAAAAATGTAGTTTTTCATAGATTTGGATTATTTGGTGAGCTAGGTGAATGTTTGACTGGTGCCTTTTAATCTTAATAAAAGTGGGGTTTGAATATTTGTTATTTCAACCTTATTATTATACAATTGCTGGGGAACTATAAGTGATGTTGAAAAAGGGAAAAAAATCTGGTAGCACCTATTTCAGAATCTCCAAGACAAGACATTAGTCAGGATTACAGCAAACATGATTTTAAGGTCATAAACATTTAAACATTTAGTACAAGTCAAAAGAGGTCATCACTTTACTTTAAGATGCTGGTTATAACTCAATTGAATGTTGTGTTCAGTGTTATTAGTTATATTATTTTAAGACATGGTGTTAAATTGTTGGAGAGAATTCAGAGAAGAGCTACTCGGATGATTCTAGATTAAGTAGAGTTACAGTATGCGAGTTAGTTCAAATTTCTTTATATGTTTTTACTTGGGAGGAAAACTTTCAGGAGACTGTGATCCTCGTTTTTAAGATTGTTAGAGATTTGGAATCCATAAATGTAGATAACGTTTTCATAAAAAGAAATGTAATATTTTTATATATATATATCGTTACATTTCTACCCTTTTTTCTGTGTTGATATAATAGTCACAATACTAAACTTTTTCATGCTTTTGTAATTTTGCTGCTGGTTTTTCACAGTCATCTTTATTATTACACTTTGATCTTCATTTGATTTTTCCAAGTTTATTTCCTTGTATTATAAACTGATGTATACAAGGATTTCCACTCTCCTGAACTCTGTTCATCTCCTGTCTACTTTTTTATATTTCCTGTTCCTTTTGCAGTTGCATTTAACATTTTGGCTACTTTCCATGCTTTATCTTATTACAGTATTAATTCATTATGTCCAAAATTTGTGTTAGATATCATATTATACAAAATCTCTACAATTTTAAAATGTCCAGCTTAAGCTGTTTGCAATATAATTAACTTATGTCTTAAATATGATGATATTTTTTGGATATATGGAATAAATAAGCATTTTCAAATACCAGATATTTATTTTAAAGGACAATTAGTGTTTGCTTCAAATATTTAATTAGCAATGATTGTGTTCAAAGTTGTGGGAACAAAAAAGAATAATGAGGTAAAATTACTTCAAATTATTTTATATTTTGTGTGTTAAAATTTTAAATTAAGATTTATAAAACTATAAAGAAACAGCATGCTTTGTTATCAAAACCTTCAATATTCTGTAAGTGTAATTAAATATCTTTCTAACAGATATATACATCAACTTTTACTGTAAAATGTTTTATCAATGATGCTTAAAGAGTATTTTTATGTTGTGATTCCACAAAAGCAGGTGGTAGAAGACAGATCTACCAATAGCATCTTTGTGGAACCCAGAGTTAAGTTTGAGATTGAAATGGATTTGGTTGTAGATGGTTCAAAAAACCCAGCGTCTCTGTTAGAAGAACGGTTTTTATATGAAGAACCAATATCCTCATCACAAGATAATTCTTGTCCTATTCAAGCTACAATAGAAAGTAGTAAACATGTGCATGTGGGCAACAAGATTGTGTACAATGTGAATGTGGTAAGGATTATTTTAATTACCTTTTTATTGTTATTTCTAGCTAATGCAAGATCTTAACTTCCATTCATTATTAATTGGTAAAAAAGAACATTTAAAATGAATGACTTCTAGTAAGTAGTGTTTTATAAATATGAGTATTGATTTTGAAGAATATCAGTTACATTGCTAGTATTTTGTAAAACTTTACACAAATATTGATTTCCATGAGCCTGTAATAGTAATTAAACATTTCACAGCCTATTATTCATACCAGGACTAGGTTCTGGTCTCTAAATTTATTTTCTTTACTAGTGTCTAGCAAATCATAGATTTAAGTAAGCACACATAAATCCTCTCTGAACTAGCTGGTTCTTGATATAAATGGATTTTTTTTTGCTAATTGCTTGTAGAGAATAGATTAAAATATCCTAAGTTAAACACACAAAACTGACTGTGCTCATGTTAAGCTTTCAGAACTAACCGAGTCTTCAACTTTTAATTTGTTTGCTAAATATGAAAGGAAATCCATTACAGAATCAGAAGGATCACAAAGTTAATTATACCAATCAAGTAAAGCCTCTATAAACTACCAGAGTTCATACAATGAACCTTAAGTTGGTAGTTGAGAATGGTAACACTGTAATAAGTAATTGCATGGATTTTAACCATGACAGAACAGTATATTTGTTCAACAAAATTACTACTATTATGAAACTTATTTTGAAAGCAACAACTTATTGACAATGGCCAAAACATAAACATTCTTTTAGTGAGAAGCATATTACACTGGGTGGACATAATTATAATGGCATGAAAAAGTACTTTTAAATCTTTGTTGTACACAACTACTAAGACACCTCAACTTTAAATTACTTAGTGTTTCCAAATATTCTTTGTTTATATATACTACTAGAACTGGGTGATTAGTAGAACTTGCTAATCAGTCAACTGTTGGACTGATTGATCAGTTGCATTCAGCTGTTTGATTATTCTTACAAGACCATATTTTCAGCTCTTCTTAAGACATTTTTGAACTAACTTTTGTTGAATATGATAGACATCTTCCAATACAACAATTTATGACAAAGTTGTTACTTTTTCAATCCTAAATTGTTGCATGTGAAAATATATCATACAAAACTACTCTAATACAACTAAATAATGATTGACATGTTTAGGTTTTACACCATGGGCTGGAAAAAAACAGTAGAAACACATCAGCTTGCTGAGAAATAAATCAATCTAAAACTTGAAGCTTACTGTAGTAGGAAGTGTTGAGAATATCCAGATTTTTGTTCTCTCTTTTGAGAAGATCCTATCTAGTTTGAGCTAGTTGTAATTAAACAGGAGTCCCTCTAATATAAAAATGTTAGCAACTTAACTGTGTTACGTATTGTTAGAATGCTATTATTTCTATGGAATAAATAATGATGAATATTAACTTACTTGAAATCACACTTTTATTACAAACTTGTAATAAGTAAGCAATATATTAAGTTAAAGCTACGCTATTGTTTATTCCAGACAAGGTAAACAACCATTACAGGCTATAAATGACTAGTTATGTGATCAACAGCTACTAAGTCACAGTCTCACATTCATGGGATGTGTACATGCAGAACACACGCATACTATCATGCACAGTTACAACTACAGAAATAGCAATAACAATTGTGGGCAAGTTCAGAAGGCTTCTTTAGTTATGGCAAAGCTAGGAGGGCTGCCTGCTGCCATCCATTGTTTTGAATTGTTGACCAGAGGGAAGGCAATTGACCAGTAGAACACACTGTCAACTCTTATCCACAGAATAGGAATAACCATCACATTATAATTCCCCCCTGGTGAATATGATGGTTGCTTCATGAATCAAGAGTTTTAAATTCACTATCTGGTACCACCAAACTTGTTTGCCCTTTCAAGCATAGGGGCATTACAATGTCATGTCCAATCTTACTATTCATTGATAAAAAAAGAAAACAAAAGTTGGTAGCAAGCATTGCAACTGGTTACCTTCCCTTTAGTTGACAGTTCAAAATTATGGACAGTAACAGATAGCCTTAACAGTTTTACCATAAGCCAAAAAACAAATATAATACCACCCCAGGCTGGAAGGGCGAACATGTTTGGTAGCAATGGGAATTGAACCCAAGAATCTCGAAACACAAGGCAACTCCCCTCAGTCACTAGCTAATCTAATTTGGATTAATCGAAAACATAATAATGAGAAATTATAATGCTAATATTTCAATTACTTGTTTATATTAATGACATTAATCGATTTAACTGTAATTTTGATTAATTGATTATTTTACCTGAAACTAGCCAATTCTCGAAGGTAATTAATTAATCAAGTTAATTGCCCAGCTTTAGCCTTACGCATCACGTTTTCATTGGCTTCCTAGGGATATGATGCAACACGTGTATGTCATTCAGGTCTACTGAATACCAGCAATCAGCAAAGGTGCCCATACTACCCTTGACATTAAATGTTACTTTTGTTTGGTGTCAGCTTCACATGGTAACAATTTAAATGACTGCCAAGCTTAAATCACTTGTCCAGTTGCTTATCCATTTTAAACTATCTGTGGGATCCAACTGAATATCTATACCAGATTTCAATAAAATTGTTTCTCCCAGTTTCTCACAACAACTCATGATTTCAAGATACCACCCAGAAAGATAACTATGCTTTATATTTCTGTCTGAAGTATGTTTTGTGTACAGACATGTCAACATCTCCACATTTATATATTGACACATCATCACTTCTTTAGCATTTGAGCTCTGGTTTATTTTCAGGAATGAATCTACAGTGTTAAATATTAATAAACATTGAAGGAGGAATGAAATACTTTGGAAATGTTTGGATTTAAAAAAAAAATAACTAATGTCAGTGAAAAGGAAAGTAAAATAAAATCTGCTCCATTTACTTGTAAACCCTCTTTTTTTTTCAGTAACTTTCTGTCTGTGGGCCACATAGTGTCCTCTTCAATGTTTTGTTTCTTTCCTGTAAAATGCCAGACTTACTCTTTTTCAAATCTATCTTTATTTTATTTTAGGCTTATACTAAAATCTGATCAATGCTGTCATTCCTGTGACGCTATCAAATGTAGGATCATCGGGGATATGGCTATTCATGGGGGATAGGATTTTGATGGTTCAGTTGTGATCATATTTTGTATAATGAATTGGGAGGAGACTTGTAGATTGTAGTGAGATTTGTTCTGATGCCCTCCCTCCCTGGCTTGCTGACTGCTGCTGGCTGGCTGTCTTCCTCTGATCAGAAACTCAAAATTATGAGCAGCAGTAAATAGCCTTATAGCTTTGCCATAAATACAGCTGTCCTAATAGCAAAATAAGCTCTAAATTTAAACATGTGTTGGAGTCTTGTGATGATATACTAATGTAATAATACTAAGCTGAGACAATTTATTTTTATGAAATTTTTATAAATTTCTTAAATATATCTACAAGTTTTTTCTTCCTTTAAAATAAATTTTCAGTTAAAAAATACTTTTAGTTAAAAAAATTCTCTCTGATGTTAACTCCACAAATAATATTGAGTAATGTAAGTTAAAAATGTTATTTTGGTACATCATATGTATTAATTTATTTTTCGTAGGATGAAAAGTCCAGGAGTGGTTCGATACACACCAGTAATAATAATCTAAGTGGTGAGTCTTCATGTCTTGTTAGATCAGTTATGATAAGTAAGAAGTGTAGACAAAAATAAAATTTTCTGTATAAGATGTAAGTAACCTTAAGTATGGGTGATTATATTGTAGTTAGTTTATCCCATTGTCCACTTCTCAATCCCAGATACTGTCTAAATCTTATTATTCTTATGATTTAACTGTCTTTTTTTAACATGTATTGTTGGAAGCTCTGAATTTTCTACTATTTAAGGTTGCAAAGTCATAAGTTTCATGAATGTTTTCTTTGTGAAAACTTTTGCATATGTAATCAGTTTTGTAAACAAACTGTCTGAAAATCTATAAAAATTTAACATGATAGGATTTCCATTGACCAGTATTTGATTGAATGTATTTGTACAGTGACACTGATAAACATTAGATTCTATAACTGTACGTAACTTTAAACAAAACATCAAATAAATCAACTACAAGCTTCTACAGTTAGTGTCAGGAACTGTAATACTTTAGTACATCAAATAAATCAACTACAAGCTTCTACAGTTAGTGTCAGGAACTGTAATACTTTAATACTATGTTTTTTATTGTTGTTTTTTAACAATAAAAGAAATCTAGCAGTATAATTGTAGAGACATGAATATGAAATCTATACCTTGCATGTGAGTGTGTGGAATTTCAAATAACAATATGAACATGTGACCCTGTTTGCGGAAGTCTTTCAAATTTAGCTACACAACGGAATGCAAATGTTTAACAAATAGGGTGTAATAACAGGTAGAATTATTATTGTACCATAAAATATAGTGTGGAATTTTTCCACTAAAAAGATGCTAATTTATCATGAGTGTTTATATGATTCAGCTTTCTGGGCTACAACAAACTTTTAGAGGTGCAAAAAAACTACCTGACCTGATAGATATTTTAAATTGAAAGAGCTAGTGGTAGGACATGCAATTTACTTGTGAACAATGTTCTGTTTCTACCAATGAGGATCAAGTACAACATTCAAATTACAAAAAATCCAATCAAATATTCATGGTTAAGTTGATGCTAACTCAATCTTTTTTTGGGTGTTTATATATATATATATATATATATATATATATATA